>NW_027622597.1:0-5000 GCF_034508935.2 Berghia stephanieae
AAAGTTCTGAACAAGTGTGTATGAAATGAAGGAGCAGGCACTGGTGTAAGATAAAGTTCTGAACAAGTGTGTATGAAATGAAGGAGCAGGCACCGGTGTAAGATAAAGTTCTGAACAAGTGTGTATGAAATGAAGAAGCAGGCACCGGTGTAAGATAAAGTTCTGAACAAGTGTGTATGAAATGAAGGAGTAGGCACCGGTGTAAGATAAAGTTCTGAACAAGCGTGTATGAAATGAAGGAGTAGGCACCGGTGTAAGATAAAGTTCTGAACAAGTGTGTATGAAATGAAAGAGCAGGCACCGGTGTAAGATAAAGCTCTGAACAAGTGTGTATGAAATGAAGGAGTAGGCACCGGTGTAAGATAAAGTTCTGAACAAGTGTGTATGAAATGAAGGAGCAGGCACCGGTTTAAGATAAAGTTCTGAACAAGTGTGTATGAAATGAAGGAGTAGGCACCGGTGTAAGATAAAGTTCTGAACAAGTGTGTATGAAATGAAGGAGCAGGCACATGTGTAAGATAAAGTTCTGAACAAGTGTGTATGAAATGAAGGAGCAGGCACCGGTGTACGATAAAGTTCTGAACAAGTGTGTATGAAATGAAGGAGCAGGCACCGATGTAAGATAAAGTTCTGAACAAGTGGGTATGAAATGAAGGAGTAGGCACCGGTGTAAGATAAAGTTCTGAACAAGTGTGTATGAAATGAAGGAGCAGGCACCGGTTTAAGATAAAGTTCTGAACAATTGTGTATGAAATGAAGGAGCAGGCACCGGTTTAAGATAAAGTTCTGAACAATTGTGTATGAAATAATAAATCTTGAAATAATCACAAGTTACACACTCTAATGCCTTTGATTAAACAATTGACTGGCGTTCTCAGAAACAATGACGTATTTTTGTGAGGCTATGTGGTCTAACGGTATGTCACTCGTTTTCGGATCGGAAAGTCCTGGGTTCGAGCCTTGCTCGGCGCATAGTTGAGTCATGCCTTGGAAAAGGCCCTTTACTAACATTCTCTAACCGAACTCAAGTGTAAAATGAGTACCTGGCAGTTAACATCGTTGTCTCTATCGGGAAAAAAATTGTATTATCACCTAATAGACTTCATGTCTCGTTCTACTTGTTACGTGTTGCTGTCAGTCAGGGACCCCGCTTTGAGCACGTTTAGTGGATATTGCGCTATATAAAAGCTCACCGGTTTTTTTTTTGGGGGGGAGGGGGGGGGGTTGGGGAGTTTTTTCTTTGTGTTTTTTATGAAAACATTTGTGCAGAAAACTGGTTCAAATATGGATCGATGTAAATGACAAGTCGTTCAGGAAATTCGCCTCAGAGATGGGAATCATTTAAATCGATCGATCTTTGAGGGACTAGTTAGTTTTCTGGCAAATTTCTTAACTCACTCAAGCCTAGAGATTTTTGCTACTTTTCAAAATTGGAAAAAATGTATTAAAAATGAGCATGTACATAGATGGTTTTCTTCAACCATCATTAACATGTAAAAACTAAAAACATTAGCTTTGATACTACGCCTATAATTTGTCTCAGAAAAATGTAATAAATAGGCATGGGGTAAAAGTAACCCCGGGCATACTACGGATATAGTCGGTGTTAGGGGTGAGTGAGTTAACTACGGATATAGTCGGTGTTAGGGTTGAGTGAGTTAACTACGGATATAGTCGGTGTTAGGGTTGAGTGAGTTAACTACGGATATAGTCGGTGTTAGGGTTGAGTGAGTTAACTACGGATATAGTCGGTGTTAGGGTTGAGTGAGTTAAACTATGTATATAGTTGGTGTTAGGGTTGAGTGAGTTAAACTACGGATATAGTCGGTGTTAGGGTTGAGTGAGTTAACTACGGATATAGTCGGTGTTAGGGTTGAGTGAGTTAACTACGGATATAGTCGGTGTTAGGGTTGAGTGAGTTAACTACGGATATAGTCGGTGTTAGGGTTGAGTGCGTTAACTACGGATATAGTCGGTGTTAGGGTTGAGTGAGTTAACTACGGATATAGTCGGTGTTAGGGTTGAGTGAGTTAACTACGGATATAGTCGGTGTTAGGGTTGAGTGAGTTAACTACGGATATAGTCGGTGTTAGGGTTGAGTGAGTTAACTACGGATATAGTCGGTGTTAGGGTTGAGTGAGTTAACTACGGATATAGTCGGTGTTAGGGTTGAGTGAGTTAACTACGGATATAGTCGGTGTTAGGGTTGAGTGAGTTAACTACGGATATAGTCGGTGTTAGGGTTGAGTGAGTTAACTACGGATATAGACGGTGTTAGGGTTGAGTGAGTTAAACCAAATACGTGTTTTTCCACGAGTGCATCAGGTGTACTGGTTAATGATGGGTTATCATCCAGGATTCAAATCAACTCCTTTGATGTAACTTCTTTGGTCCCCCCCCCCACCCCATCTTTGATCCAGGGCTTACTGTAATATACTCATCGACATTCTACAAAGAGATTCTAGTTATAATTAATTGTCAATAAGATTATAATAATCACATACTTGGTTTACCGATATCAATTAGTCGAGTATTGATTTACATCATATCGATTCCAAACTTCACCAGCCCAGGCGTTTAAGTTTCCACAGTTGGCTCCTCTTTTCATCTTCTTATTATTTTTATTAACCCTCTCCTTACCAGCTATTTTTAGAATTATACCCGAAAGCCTACTCACCCAACACAACGATAGGTATATTTTTCAAACATATAGTAACGAATAGGTCCTATAATCTATATCCTGTACACAAAAATGAGCTCTGCAACAAAATGTCGAGTTTTTTAAATATCTTAACTATAACAGAAGAAATCAGAATGAGACAATTGTTGGATGCATCTTAACGAATGTGACGATTTTCCTATGGGTGGTAAGGAGAGGGTTAAAGTTACTCTCAAACTTGGGACCTGCGAGGTCGACCTTTAAAAAGTTGCAAGTCGAGAAGGAGACAAAATGAATGCCATGAACGTTTACGTTTTTACATAGACTCCTCTTTATTATTATTATTATTATTATTATCTTTTAATGTTACCTGTTGCTGTTGGTTTAGGAATTCATTGTAAAGCAAGTTGAGCACATTTAATGGATATTGCTCTCTATATAAAAGCTCTAGTTTTAAAAATAAACATCATGAGTAATAAAAATATAACAATTTAAAACTTATTCATTAAATACATATTTTAAGTTATGGAACTTCCTGGTAATGAAATTTTGGAAGAGATTTTATACGTTTGGAGTCTTTGGTTATACATTTCACCCTGTTCCGTGTATCAACTACTGTCCTTTGAAAAATAGATAATAACAATGATAATAATAATAATAATGATAATAATAATAAATAATAATAATAATAATAATAATAATAATAATAATAATAATAATAATAATAAAACAACAACAACAACAACAACAATAATAATAATAATAATAATAATAATAATAATAATAATAATAATAATAATAACAACAACAACAACAACAACAACAACAACAACAATAATAATAATAATAATAATAATAATAATAATAATAATAATAATAATAATAATAATAATAATAATAATAATAATAATAATAATAATAATAATAATAATAATAATAATAATAATGATAATAATAATAATAATAATACTTTATTACATCCCAAAACGGAATGTTTTTGTACAGACGTGTTATAATTTACACAATAAGATAAAAAAGATAATGGAAATAGGATGTAAATACAAACAAGGAGCGGTTCCCTAACCAGAGCCGCGCTTTATATGAATAATTTCAACACAATAAAATAGTTAAAACTGTCACTTAATTGAAAAGATTACAAAACAAATAAATTAATATTGAAGAATATAACAAATATTAAATTATTAAATATTGATATTAAATTTTAAATTTAATTAAATATTAGATATTAATAAACAAGAAGATAGACGAATGTGTGATGACATTTGGTATTTGTCTCCGCCTGTAAAGTAAACACGCGAGTGCTTTAAAAGTGCATCGCGGTTATTTTGAGTAAAACTAGGGGCCATTTTGTTTAACCCTATAAGGGGCACCTCTCTTTCGTCTATGCCTTAAATGTGGGAGGGCTAAGTAATTTTACAGATTTTCTTAAGGCAAAAAAGAAAAAAGAAAAAGAAAAGAAAAGAAAAACCCAAACAAAACAGTCCAAAAAAAAATCTCACAAAACAAAGCAACCCCCCCCCCCATCCACCCATCCACCCATCCACCCATCCACCCATCCACCCATCCACCCATCCACCCATCCACCCATCCACCTATCCACCCATCCACCCATCCACCCATCCACCCATCCACCCATCCACCCATCCACCCATCCACCCATCCACCCATCCACCCATCCACCCATCCACCCATCCACCCATCCACCCATCCACCCATAAAAAAAAACCGAAAAAAAAACACAAAAAAACCCCCTCAAAAACCCCCCAAAAAACAAAACAAAACAAACCATAATGAAAGCATGAAATATAGTGTTTAACTGAATTTTTGAACTAATTGCCCGCTCTTCCTTTGTGGAGACCAAAAGTGTCAATGGATTATCCAACTGCTTCAATGTGGGCGTGTCTTGTAATTGTATGATGATTTCACATTTAGTTTATTAGAGAAAAACAAAATTGTATGATGATTTCACATTTAGTTTATTAAAGAAAAACAAAATTGTATGATGATTTCACATTTAGTTTATTAGAGAAAAACAAAATTGTATGATGATTTCACATTTAGTTTATTAAAGAAAAAAATTGTATGATGATTTCACATTTAGTTTATTAAAGAAAAAAAATTGTATGATGATTTCACATTTAGTTTATTAAAGAAAAACAAAATTGGTGTTTTATCTCTCGATTCAACCTCATCGTTGTTTAGCCCTAAGGCAATTGACGTCACCACTTTACCTACTTTTCAGACTTTTACTCTGGTTTAAAAAATGGGATTATTTTATTTGTTGTTTCATTATTTCTCTTCTTTATAACACCATAATATA
>NW_027622597.1:10000-12193 GCF_034508935.2 Berghia stephanieae
GTGACATCTCCAGACGACACATAACGTCAACAGCCCTGCCTGTCATCTCTATCGGCGTGCCTGGCCTACATCAATTTTCACACCATTTATACACGTGACATCTCCAGACGACACATACCGTCAACGGCCCTGCTTGTCATCTCTATCGGCGTGCCTGGCCTATATCAATTTTCACACCATTTATACACGTGACATCTCCAGACGACACATAACGTCAACAGCCCTGCTTGTCATCTCGATCGGCGTGCCTGGCCTACATCAATTTTCACATCATTGATACACGTGACATCTCCAGACGACACATACCGTCAACGGCCCTGCTTGTCATCTCGATCGGCGTGCCTGGCCTATATCAATTTTCACACCATTGATACACGTGACATCTCCAGACGACACATACCGTCAACGGCCCTGCCTGTCATCTCTATCGGCGTGCCTGGCCTACATCAATTTTCACACCATTTATACACGTGACATCTCCAGACGACACATACCGTCAACGGCCCTGCTTGTCATCTCGATCGGCGTGCCTGGCCTATATCAATTTTCACACCATTGATACACGTGACATCTCCAGACGACACATAACGTCAACAGCCCTGCCTGTCATCTCTATCGGCGTGCCTGGCCTACATCAATTTTCACACCATTTATACACGTGACATCTCCAGACGACACATACCGTCAACGGCCCTGCTTGTCATCTCTATCGGCGTGCCTGGCCTATATCAATTTTCACACCATTTATACACGTGACATCTCCAGACGACACATAACGTCAACAGCCCTGCTTGTCATCTCGATCGGCGTGCCTGGCCTACATCAATTTTCACATCATTGATACACGTGACATCTCCAGACGACACATACCGTCAACGGCCCTGCTTGTCATCTCGATCGGCGTGCCTGGCCTATATCAATTTTCACACCATTGATACACGTGACATCTCCAGACGACACATACCGTCAACAGCCCTGCTTGTCATCTCTATCGGCGTGCCTGGCCTACATCAATTTTCACATCATTGATACACGTGACATCTCCAAGACATCTTTACTGTAAACTGCTTGAATCTCACCAAGCCTTTAGCCGACGTGTACATATATTATACAGGTCTGACATCCGAGCCCACTTATGGGCCTAGTGTAACATTGTTGGAATGGAGAATATTTTGCGTCATTTTTTTGAGATTTCTGTGACAACAAAATGAACCCATAATAAATTGGGTTATCAGACCTTCAAATGAGTACACGTTGGCTTTTGCCCTTTTGCTTGCAGAAATCGAACAACACCTTGGACATGTGACTTTGACTAGCCTTCAATAAGGTTGTCCATTTCTGCCATTACGTCATTTGTGTTCAATATAAATGACAATATTGGTGCTCTTTGAAGAATTTGTAATTTGAAAGCATTTCTCTTAGACTTTTACAGACTTACATAATGTCTTAAATGGTTTAAAATAACGTGCACCCATTTGCAGGTCCGATAACCCAATTCATTATGGGCTCATTGCTGTAATGGATTTTTTTAATGACGCAAGATATTGTCTATTACAACAATCATAAACTAGGCCCATAAGTGGTGTCAAGACCTGCAGTATGTGTACACGTTGGTTTAAAACCCATGGCCATTTTCGGGGGGGGGGGGGTTCTATAGGACATCCCTCGTAATAATGTTTTTATTGTTTTTGTAATTGACTGAAGAAGGGTTTTGAGTCGAAACGTTCCATATTTGATATGTTTTTTTTTCTTCCGAAGATGTTATGTTCATTTTTGTTCATGACTTTTTACCATGACTAAAGGCTTTCATTCTAACATGAAACAGCGATAATTACCATGACTAAAAGCCTTCATTCTGACATGAAACTTAGCAATATTTACCATGACTAAAAGCCTTCATTCTGACATGGACCTTAGCAATAATTACCATGACTAAAAGCCTTCATTCTAACATGGACCTTAGCAATAGTTACCATGACTAAAAGCCTTCATTCTGACATGGACCTTAGCAATAATTACCATGACTAAAAGCCTTCATTCTGACATGGACCTTAGCAATAATTACCATGACTAAAAGCCTTCATTCTGACATGGACCTTAGCAATAATTACCATGACTAAAAGCCTTCATTCTGACATGGACCTTAGGGAATATTTACCATGACTAAAAGCCTTCTTCTGACATGGGGCCTTA
>NW_027622598.1:0-12178 GCF_034508935.2 Berghia stephanieae
AGATTCGCTATATAAATCATACTTTTAATAGAAAAAAGAAATACATGAGCAAGTTCAAATAAATTAATGCGAAAATTTAAACATTAAACGGAAATTGATTTGTGTAAATTCCACTCTCACAATTTTGTGGTCTAAATGCGTCAGCAATCGGGTTCAACAGTCGTGACGTCACTTCCCTCCTAATGACGCATATAATTTAATAACGGGTTTTAAACTATCGGAACAATGGCGGACGCCCTTGTGAAATACTTCTCCCACGAGCATAAAATGTATCCAGAGGAGAAAAACATTTTAAATCTGATCACGTTTTGACTTTTGTGCACTCTGATCACATGACATGTGAAAAAGTTCTAGCCAGCACGAAGAATAAAAAATACCGATTACCTTTGTTTAGAACCAAGCTGCTCGTTGTTGGGCGGACGTGACACAACTATTGAATCCTATTCACCATTTTGTTGACGGATCTTTCTCAATCTTTTCTTCCAAACTGAATTCATTGTTTTTAATCTCCCCTTCACCAGAAATTTTTCAAGATTTCGTTGATTTAAAATTTCTCCCCCATATTATAGAATACGAAGACATTTCTAATTTCGAAACTTTTCTCTTTGCATAGGCAATTTCCAGGGCCCAATCCAGAATCTGTTCTTGTCTTAAATGTTTATCGTATCATGTTTTATATATGGTGGTCCTGATAGCTCAGTTGGTAGAGCACTCGCTTTACAACGCAAATTGATTGAGATCGATCCCGTATTGTCGACACTTGGTTCCATTCCCCCCCCTCCCCCCCCACCCATATCCATCCACCCAGTGATCAGTGACTGGGTTTCTTAGATCTAACGGAAACAAGCGCCCTATTCAAAGGGTAGCAAGCAATTGCTATTTACGTTTCACGCTCTAGAAACCGGGAATAAACTCCTGCTCCATAACTCTGGATGTCTACTTTTAAAATATTATATTCACAGATCTACTGATCTTGATTCATTGATTTGGGTATTAAAGGTTTCCCAATTCTAAGCTTCAGGCACTTTAATCCTAATAAATGGGCATTACAATCTCATTCAGGGAGCCACTACTCCCAGAACAAAACTACCCTTAAGGAAAGAAGCCATTACATTACGGAATTCTACGCTAGCTGGTTCCACTCACCTACTGCCTAGGGAAGACACAACCCCATTTCAGTATTTTTCTTTTTTTTATATCCCCTTAAAACATACAAAATAATTGATTAAATCATTTATCCGACCTCCTTCATCAAATATATGTAACTAATTTCCAGTATCTTAATAATGAGGACACTGCCAAATAAAACCGTATTTATTTTGATCATTGCTGTCATGTGATGTTCAAATTGGGTCAAATCCCTTCTGGCATTCAGCGTTTTAAAAAAAACAATGTTTAAAGAGCTGAAATCAGAAAAAATAAATGTAAACACTTACAGCTAACGTAAGATTCATTTTCTATTTCTAAAAATATTAAATTTTAAAAAGATCAAAAGAATCCTTGAAAACAGGTTTCCCCAAATCATTAGAATTTCTGCATTTGCGATTTTATTTAATTTTATATTTTATGTCTATTTCTCACATTTTATATATTTAAAAAATGGCTGCCCAATTCTTAGCCCTTTTCACTTCATAATTCCCCATTAATTAAAGACTTCGTGCCAATATTTAGAGAGCAAACCCATCTTAGCCTGTACTCTGGAAAATCGTATTTTAAAAAAATTTCGCAAGAAAACTAAGACTTTCAAATATCGATCGATTTAAATGACCTTCTGCTTGGAAAAAACTCTCAAACCTGGGAGTTCTCAAAGTCCCAGTTTTTTGTCAAGAGAGAAGCCCATTTAAATCGATCGATATTGAATGTCGAGTTTCTCGCCAAATTTTTAAATTTACGTTTTTCCAGAGTACGTACAGTTACTGGTTAATTGGTGGTTTTAACAGGGAATTTAAATTGTGTGTACCAAATGTATTTCTCCCATTCGTCTTGTAAAGATTTCGATGATTTCAATTATTTATTTTTAAAACAAATTTAGTAGAGAGATGTTTTAGTCCATCTATTAACACATTTAGAATAAAAATAATTCCATTAATAGAGGATAACTCAGTTGGTAGAGTTTCTTGCTTCACACACAAAAGGACCTGGATCGATCCAGAATAATGCCGAGATATTCTTCTGACTCCCCCCCCCTCCCCACCCCCTTGTCCACCCAGCAATGATTGGTTTAGCCTACTCTGTTACCGTTTTGTGTCAATTGGTAAGATATAGCTGTCAAATTTCATTTCTAGAGAGATTTCCAGTCGCAGTCTATTTTTAGACGACAAAACTCTGATAATTGAAGTCTTTTATTCCTGGCATTTCAATTACATTCAAGACTTGAAAGTTTTCATTGCGTCCAATTCTGTCTACAAATTTAAGTAAGGGATTTTTGTCTCCACTTCAAATACGATTAAGACTAAGCTGATGACGTAATCCTTTTCTCTAATAAGGAACAAATGTAAAAAATCATTTAATGTTCATAAATGATTTCGTTACCTAAAAATAGATCACATGCACAGCACCGAACGAAAACCTACAACCATGTGAATGCAACTAATAGAATAGTGTAAAAAATAGTAATAAATTGCTTTTTTATTACTTTTACGATGCTAAATTTAACTATTATTCCACCCCTCTCATTGGAAACTCCTATCATTTCTTAGTAAACACGTCTATAATCGTTGAATAATGCTTTGAACGCGTTGAATAAAGAAATATTCAACGATTGCAGAATATTTTCGCACATTTTTTGGTAATGAAATTAGTTGTAGACTAGACATCTAGTCTAGAAAAAAGACAGCTGATTAGCAATTATAAATAATCTTATGGTGCCATGAATACAAATCCAACGTTTTTAGTTTTGGGTCATTCAAGCAGAAGTAGAAAACACAAATTGTGGTGAACTGAAGTACTAATATGATACCATTTTGATTTGGTTACAAAATATCTAATAATTTTTACTTAGAGGGGTAGAATAAACGTATTCTTTCATGTCTTTGTATTTATTAAACTCGTATTATTTTTATCGTGCAATAAATAACACATGCTCGCAAGCTCGTTGTGTTATTGGGCACGATGAAAATAGCTCATTAAAACAAAGAGATGAAAGAATCGTGGCCTTAGGCATTCTAAAATAAAAACATTAACATTTATTTTTTTGCCAAAAAACAAGTCCTTCAAATATTAATCGAGTAAAATGATCTTCATCTTGTCAAATGCGCTCAAATCTGGAATTTAATAAAGGCTTAGGTTTGAGTGTATTTGGCAAGATGAGGGCCATTTTAATTGATCGAAATTAAGAGGACGAGTTTTCTTGCCAACATTTTTTTTTTAAAGTTTTTTTTTTTTAAGAGTGCGGTTGTATAATATTATTATTCCCATCCCCTTGAAAACATTCAGGTCAAGTTTAGATAGCGGTTGAGGTGCAATCGGTCTGTTATGGAAACGGATGTCCTAATTCTATACTCTTGCTGTCACATAATTGTGCGGCTATGTGGTCTAGACGTATGACACTCGCTTTCGGATCGGGAAGGTCCTGGATTCGAGCCTCGCTCGGCGCATAGTTGAGTCCTTGGAAAAGAATCTTTACTCACATTCTCTAACCGTACTCGGGTGTAAAATGTGTATTTGGCCGTTAACAGCGTTGTCTATGTTGGGAAAATTGTAATATCGTCTAACAGGCGTCATGTCTCGTTCTACATGTTTCCCGTTGCTAATAATAAAAATAATAATTAATAATATAAAAAAATAATAAGGATACTAAAAAAAATAATAATAATAATAAAAAATAATAAAATAATAATAATAAAAATAATAAAAATAATAAAAAAATAATAATAAATAACCCCAAATAAAATAATAAATAATAATAAAAATTTAATAATAATAATAATAATAATAATAATTATAATACTAATGATAATAATAATAATAAAAATAATAATAATAATAAATAAAAATAATAAATAATAATAATAATAAATAAAAATAAAAATAATAATAATAAAATAATAAAAAAAATAATAATAAAAAATAAAAAATATTAATAAAAATTTTTAAATGAAATGATAAAACTTTATTGTTCCCAAAAAGGACATTTTTTGTACAGACTGTTAAAATTTACACAATAAGATAAAAATATAATGGAAATAGGAGGAGGTATATATAAAAAAAAGGAACAGTCCATAACCAGAGCCGCCTTTATAAAATGAATACTTTAAAAACACTGAAAATAGTTTAAACTGTCACATAAATGAAAATTTGAAAAGATTGCAAAAACAATAAATTATAAATCAATATTTACATTATGCTTTGTGTAGGATTGTCTCCCCAAAAACATTTTTTTTTTTTTTTTTTTTTTAAATCGGGATCTCGTTTTTAAAGAAAAATTATTAATTTTTCAAAAAGAAACAACAGAACAAAAAAAAGGGTTTCGTCTAAAAAAAAAAATCTGAGGCCCAAAAAATTGAGCTTTTATAAATTTAGCAATAACCACTAAAAACGTGCTCAAAAGAGCTTTTCAAGGGGAGGGGGGGCCCTGGCCGAACGGCAACTTTATTATTTATGACGGGACTGACGCTGTTGACGGCCAGGTACTCCTTTTACAAAAAAATATACATGAGAGAATGGGAAAATTAAAAAGAGCTTTCTCCAAAGGGCTCACCATGCGCCGGGGGGGCGAGGCTCGAACCCAGGACCTTCAGATCAGAAATTGAGTGTCGTAACCCCCAAGACCCAAAAAACCGTACGGAAGAGCATTCCCTCAAATTCTAATTTTTTATGGCTCGGACAGTGTCAGGTCACGTAACTTACAATGACAATGTGTAATCAATTATCTTCTTTTCCATTTTTCAAAAACTTTGGGTGTGGGAGGGGGAAAAAAAAGAAGAAAAGAAGAAAAGAAGAAGAAAAGAAAAGAAAAAAGAAGAAGAAGAGAAGAAGAAGAAGAAGAGAAAAAGAAGAAGAAGAAGAAGAAGAAGAAGAAGAAGACGAAGAAGAAGAAGAGAAGAAGAAAAGAAAAAGAAAGGAAGAAGAAGAAGAAGAAGAAGAAAAGAAGAAGAAGAAGAAGAAGAAAAAAAATTCACGGGGGGGCAAAAACAACGAAACCACCGACCACTTGTGCACCTTTAAAGTTTAAGAAAAAAAAAAAGTCCCTTTGGGGGATAAAGCAGAACTGTAAAGGGGGGGGGGGGGGGGGGGGGGGGGGGGGGGGGCGAAACCCCCGAAACCCCCCCGAAACCCCCCCAAACCCGCCGAAACCCGCCGAAACCCATGAAAAACCCCACGAACCCGACAACGAAAGGGAAGTAGGTGCTGGGGGAGTAACCAGAACCAGGGAAGGTACACCATTGGGGGTGAACCGGACTTTTTTGGGGTTTTTTAAAAAAAAACCAGTGCTTTTTTTTACGAAACCCGCCAAACCCCCGAAACCCGGCGAAACCCCACAATATACAGCAAAGTTAAAGGGAATAGACAACTGGGGGAGTGAACCCGAGACTCAGGGAAGTGTACACCAGTCGGGGGTGAACCGAGACTAATTTTATCGGCCGTTTTTGGCGGGTTTCGTAAAAAAGAATTAGTGCTTATATTACAAACCCGCCGAAACCCGCCGAAACCCGACAATATCCGGCAAAGTTATGGGAGTTTGGCAACAGTGGGGGTGATCCTGGGAGTCAGGGAATTGCACACCAGTGGGGAGTTAACCTGGACTGTGTAAAAAGGATATCAGGGAAATAAACCTGGGACTAAAGGGACATGGATACCATTGAAAGTTTAAGCCGGATATTGGAATTGAGTACCAGAGGGGAAATTGAACCCCGACACTATAAAGGTGGGGGCCAGTGGGAGTGAACCTGGGATTCAGGGAATTGCACACCATGGGGAGTTAACCTGGGATTGTGTAAAAAGGATATCATGGGAAATAAACCTGGGACTAAAGGGAGATGGATACCATTGAAAGTTTTAAGCCGGATATGGGAGTTGAGTACCAGAGGAGAATGAACCGACACTATAGAAGGTGGGCGCCAGTGGGGAGTGAACCTGGGATTCAGGGAATGCACACCAATTGGGATTAACCTTGGACGGGAGATGGATAACTGTGGGTATCCGAAACCGAACTAAAAGGAGTTGGGTGCCAGAGGAAAAAATGAACCTTTACACTAAAAGAAGGTGGGCGCCAGTGGGGAGTGAACCTGGATTCAAGGAATTTCCACCAGTGGGGATATAACCTGGGAATATGTAAAAAGGATATCAGTGGAAATAAACCTGGGTACTAAAGGGAGATGATACCATTAAAATTTGAAAACTTGGTATGAGAGTTTTTGGGACCAGAGGAGAAAGAACCTGACACTAAAGGAGGTGGGCGCCAGTGGGGAGTGAAAACCTGGGACTATGTAAAAAGGGTATCAGGGGAAATAAACCTGGGACTAAAGGGAGATGAATACCATTGAAAAGTTGAAGCCGGATATGAGAGTTTGGTTTCCAGAGGAGAATGAACCTGACACTATAGGAGGGGGGCGCCAGTGGGGAGTGAACCTGGGACTATGAAAAAAGGATATGAGTGGGAAATAAACCTGGGACTAAAGGGAGATGAATACCATTGAAAGTTGAAGCCGGATATGAGAGTTTGGGGACCAGAGGAGAATGAACCTGACACTATAGGAGGGGGTGGCGCCATGGGGAGTGAAACCTGGACTATGTAAAAAGGATATCAGGGGAAAAAAACCTGGGGCTAAAGGGAGATTGAAAAACCATTGAAAGTTGAAGCGGAAATGAGAGTTTGGGACCAAGGAGAATGAACCTGACACTAAGGAGGGGGCGCCAGGGGATGAACCTGGGGCATTAAAAAAGTAGAGTGGGAAATAAACCTGGACTAAAGGGGAAAAAATACCATTTTAAAGTTTGAAGGGGCCAAGGGAGTTATACCAAGAGAATAACCTGACCTATAGGAGATGGGGGGCCAGGGGGATGAACCTGGAGTCAGGGGAAATTTCACACCTGGGGGGGTTAAAAACCCGTGAATACTAAAAAAAATATCCTGGGGGAAAAAAAATCCGGCTTCAACTCCCAATGGTATCCATCTCCCTTTAGTCCCAGATTTATTTCCTACTGATATCCTTTATACATATTCCCAGGTTAACTCCCCACTGGTGTGCAATTCCCTGAGTCCCAGGTTCACTCCCCAATGGGCCCACCCCTTTTGTGTCAGGTTCATTCTCCTCTGGTACCAAGCTTTCATATCCGGCTTCAACTTTCAATGGTATCCATCTCCCTTTAGTCCGAGGTTTATTTCCCACTGATATCCTGTTTACTAGTCCCAGGTTCACTCCCCACTGGCGCCCACCTCCTAATAGTGTCAGGTTCATTCTCCTCTGGTACAAACTCTCATATCCGGCTTCAACTTTCAATGGTATTCATCTCCCTTTAGTCCCAGTTTATTTCCCACTGATATCCTTTTTTACATAGTCCCGGTATCATCCCCCACTGGCGCCCACCTCCTATAGTGTCAGGTTCATTCTCCTCTGGTACCAAACTCTCATATCCGGCTTCAACTTTCAATGGTATTCATCTCCTTTAGTCCCAGGTTTATTTCCCACTCATATCCTTTTTACATAGTCCCAGGTTCACTCCCCACTGGCGCCCACCTCCTATAGTGTCCAGGTTCATTCTCCTCTGGTACCAAACTCTCATATCCGGCTTCAACTTTCAATGGTATTCATCTCCCTTAGCCCAGGTTTATTTCCCACTGATATCCTTTTTACATAGTCCCAGGTTCACTCCCCACTGGCGCCCACCTCCTATAGTATCGAGGTTCATTCTCCTCTGGTACCACAACTCTCATATCCGCTTCAACTTCAATGGTATTCATCTCCCTTAGTCCCAGGTTTATTTCCACTGATATCCTTTTTACATAGTCCCAGGTTCACTCCCCACTGGCGCCCACCTCCTATAGTGTCAGGTTCATTCTCCTCTGTTACCAAACTCTCATAATCCGGCTTCAACTTTCAATGGTATTCACTCTCCTTAGTCCCAGGTTTATTCCCACTGATATCCTTTTTACACAGTCCCAGGTTAAGTCCCCACTGGTGTGCAATTCCCTGAATCCCAGGTTCACTCCCACTGGCGCCCACCTTCTATAGTGTCAGGTTCATTCTCCTCTGGTACTCAATTCCCATATCCGCTTCAACTTTCAATGGTATCCATGTCCCTTTAGTCCCAGGTTTATTTCCCACTGATATCCTTTTTACACAGTCCCAGGTTAACTCCCCACTGGTGTGCAATTCCCTTGACTCCAGGAATACACCCCCCACTGTTGCCAAACTCCCATAACTTTGCCGGATATATGTCGGGTTTCGGCGGGTTTCGGCGGTTTCGTAATAAAGCACTAATTCTTTTTTACGAAACCCGCCGAAACCGGCCGATAAAACTTAGTCTCAGGTTCACTCCCGACTGGTGTACACTTCCCTGAGTCTCGGTTCACTCCCCACAGTTGTCTACTTCCCATAACTTTGCTGTATATTTGTCGGGTTCGCCGGGTTTCGGCGGGTTTCGCGGGTTTCGTAAAAAGCACTGGTTCTTTTTTACGAAACCCGCCCGAAACCCAGTCCCAGGTTCACTCCCCCAATGGTGTACACTTCCCTGAGTTCTAGGTTCACTCCCCACAGCCACCTACTTCCATAACTTTGTCGGATTCGTCGGGTTTCATCGGGTTTCGGCGGGTTTCGGCGGGTTTCGGCGGGTTTTCGGCGGGTTTCGGCGGGTTTTCGGCGGGTTTCGTAAAAAAGACACCCAGAAAGAGCAGCTCAACGAAATTAGTGACAAATAATAGAGAAATAAATTACGTACATTTGATAGACGAGTTCATATTGGTGAGTTTTACAATCGGAACTATTCAATAGACGTCTAGACGTTTCAGTCAAGCTTAGATAGTATAAATGATTGTTTAAATTTCCCAATTTATCGTTTATGTTAAAGAAAGGAATTGTGCTCTGATTGTTCTTATTGTTCACTTGAAACATTTTGAGTTTGCAATATGTGACCCACCAGTTTCAATACGGTTTTATATCAGATGAATGGACTCCGAGAAGTGAACAGAATAAAAAGTCATGACCTTAGATGTCGTCGCCTAGGCATTGCAAGAAGAAATATTAGATTAAAAAACGATAAGAAATACAAATATTTTAACTATTGCAAAGTGAAAAATTGTATTTATTATCCATCAAACATAAGAAATAAACCTCAAGTTTATGTTTATAAATTCAACTTCCAGCTGTATCCTGTTTATCCCGACATACTACCGCTTCGATATCGATACGAAGGGTAACATAACATAACAAACTTGCGAGGTTAACGTTAAACCTGCGGTTTGCCATTACAGTCCCAAAATTATAAATCCTATATTGATGCTATAGTAGTCTAAAGACTCCAGTCGATCTTTCTCTCTATAGTGAAGGAGGTGGGGAAAAATAAGTGTGTCATTTTACGGTGCAAATAGCTAAAGGCTGGGAAAATACCACGTTTTATCTAGGGAAATACGATTGCTTTGTCTGTACTTTGATATTGTATTAACTCACTAAATCCTAGAGATTTTTGCTACTTATCAAAATTAAAAAAAAGTATTAAAATTGAGCTTGAGCATAGAAGTTTTATTCAACATAATTAACTTGTAAAAAAGAAAAAGCTTTAATACTACGCCTATAATTTGTCTCAAAAAAGGCATGCGTAAAAGTTACCCGGGTAAACTACGGATATAGTCGGTGTTAGGGTTGATGATTAATGTGTGTATTGAATCAAAGGTGACGTATTCTCTTTGATTCAATCATTAACTCATAACAAAAGCAGGGTTCCATCTTACTCTTTAAACATTTTTACCATTTTCACCTACAGGGCATAAAAACTGCCTTCCTCATAAAAAACGAATTAAAAAAGATGTTGCTAGAAATTTTCGTCCTTCAAATGTCGATGATTAAAGCTATGAGTTTTTTACCTGAACGCTAACAATACATGCATGTATACCAGCATCTCTATCTTACCCCCCCCCCCCCCCCCCCATCTCTCTCTCTCTCTCTCTCTCGTTCTCTCTCTCTCTCCGTCTGTCTTATATACACACAGTCAAAAACCAGTAAAGAGGGAAAGTGGGGAGGGGAGAGGAGAAGGAGGAGGAAGAGGAGAGGAGGAGGAGGAGAGAGAGAGAGAGAGGGAGAGAGAGAGAGAGAGAGAGAGAGAGAGAGGGGGGGGGGGGGGGGGTTTGGGAAAATTACGAATGCTAAGAAGTAGAAAATTTGACTAAACAAACGGAAAAAGTGACAACCCCCCCCCCCCCCTCCAAGCTCATTCGGCCAAATATAGCTGGTTGTTTACACATCAGAACATAAATGAAGTTGATATATATCTGCTCTTGTTCTATATTTTTTTTCGACCACGAGGTGCGTGATAATTTTTCAATAGATTCTCTCAATCAGACGATAAACGTTAAATGTTACACAATGTTTTGTATGTTGGTACGAGAGACCACGCGGGAAGAACAGGTGAGTATTTCACGTAACGCGCATACCACCGATAGTAATACCCGTGTATTTCCGCTATCACTGCATAAGGACTATTTGGATTGAGCAACATGCCGACTCCTTGCTTCAGCCGTGGGTCAGCTTTATGTCGGGTGTTCAAGGATGGAAAAAAAGCGGAGGCTTTCCATTTTTCACTCCAAAACACAAACCGAATATCGTCTACAAAGAAGCTCCTCAGCTCTCTGTATTTATATTACTTTCTAAAACAAATATTTTTACTAATCACACAAATTTGCGGCGCTGCACTGCGGCTGACGCCTGTTATTCCCGTCTTCCCTTGGAATGACCCTAAAGACAAATTTCCCCGATGGGATGAATAACGGAATTTATTTATTATTTTATTAATGTCTTTGTTCATTTATTTATTCACGGCTTATTGATTCCTTTTGAGCCATTTACATATTTACAAGTATGCTTCTTTAAGGGCTTTTTAGATTGAGCGAAGTTTACGTCACTCAGGTCTGTGTTTATTGTTTTTTTTTTTTGCCATCCATGTTTATTATGACGACTTCCACTAAACTGTAGTAACCAGACTATAAACGTTAAGGTTACACATAGTTTTGTGTTGGTCCGTTATATTTCGGAATGGAAATGTGAATTGCTTAGACAAAAGCGCCAATCATCTCCAATATTCAGTGTGATTATTGCGGAGATAACATACCTCCCAGTGATTAGATTTATATCGAATATGTGGAGGGTTTGCTAGTGTGTAGTATTGTATTGACTGCATTCAATCAACGGTGTCTCAATAGGCTTCAACAGTCGTGACGTCACTTCCCTCGTAATGACGCATAGTAACCTAGTTACTAGTTCTAAACTATCGGGACAGTGGCGGACGCCCATATTAAATAAATACTTCTCCGACGAGCATAAAAGTGTATCTAAAGGAGAAAAAACATTAATAAATCTGATCATGTTATGGCTTTTATACATTCTGATCACATGACATGCGAAAAAGTTCTAGCCATCATGAAGAATAAAAAGTACAATTTTCTTTGTTTAGAACCAAGCTGCTCTTTGCTGGGCGCACGTGAATCAGACTATTGAATCCAATTCTCTTTGATGCCGTCATTAACAGAATGAGTGCGTTGAGGTTTGATCACGTCCTTTGAACGGATCATAAATCGTGGACATAATTTACCCTTTAGTCCGTCATGGGACTTCAGTGTCAAGTTAGCAACACAATGTTTCTTGTGAGATTTTCACGGTGCACTAAGTTCAATATGCATGTAATAGTTACGAATTTGTATAAGATAAAATGATTTGAAAAGGTTTGTTTAATACAGTGCAAGATCAGAACAGAAAGAAAAAAAATACAAGAAAAAGTAATTCCAAAAAATCAGACATTAGAGTCAGGCTGACCTTTTCGTATGATTTTTTTCTTCTAGACCTCTATTGTTCTTTCTACTTTTGTCTGACACGATTCATACACATCTTTCAGATTTTTGTTGTTATCTTAACTGTGTTGTTTTTATTCGCTGTATACTCTAAACGTAACAAAATGTTATTTCAATATAGTTGTTTTGGTGATCGCCCATTTAAGTTTAGCACCCTTATTTTATCTTCCACCACGAACC
>NW_027622599.1:0-12167 GCF_034508935.2 Berghia stephanieae
ACGCAATCGGCAATCGTGCCACCCACTCCTTGACAAACACAATCAATAGATGAAAATCAACATTCATATAATTCAGGCAACTGAATTTTTTATTTCCACAAAGGATTGGAACACTGCATGGAGTTTATTTTGCATCACTTGCGGCCGCAAAAAATCGCAAAATATCACTGATTGCATTGCGGCCGCGAATCTGCAATTTTTTGCAAATTTTCGAGATTTTGCAAAGAAAAAAAACCCAATAATTTTTTTCTTTTATTTTGAAAGCTCGTATAGAACGTGAAAGATAATTAAGCAAGATTAGTTTCTTTTTTACTATCTCATTTCTTCCTTTTTACTGGCTCTGATATGACCTTACATTTCATTTGTTGCAAGCACCGTGAAAGCCTTAAAAACAACAAATAAATTTCTCTTTCATGAACGAATTGTGAGTTTTTAATAGCAAATCTTGCTGTTTTTAGCTTGCAAAATTAGAATTTTTTTTTTCTTTTCAAAAAAACCGCCATGTCAGTCCAAACAATCTGCCAGAAGAGACAGTGACAGCACCAAGTCATGAACAATTCCTGGCCCAGATGAGCGCATCAACATTGCACAGCGCTTGCCACACACACACACACACAACACACACACACACACACACACACACACACACACACACACACCCTGGTTTACATCTTCTTCTTTCAGCTAATCCCGCAGTTTGCAGGGTTTCCATAATGAATGCCACATCTCCATGTCATCTCGGTTCACCGCATCATCTTCCTCCAGGCCCAGTTCTTTCATATTATCCTTTACCTTATCCACCATCTAGCCTTTGGGCGTCCCTTTTTCCTCTTTCCCGCTATTTGTAAGTCCAATACTTTCCTTCCCACGTACTCCATCTCTCGTCTCTTTTACATGTACGAATCATTTCAATCTATCTTCTCTCATCTTTATTGATACATTTTTTCACTTTAAGTCAACCTTCGAATTCGTTCATTACCTCTACAAATCACAATTAAGATTTAAATCATTGTTGTGAAGGCGTCAGTTGACTTATTTTTATATATGTTATTTTTTTTCTCCTGAAAAATGATTTGCATGTGTTTATATATTAGTATGATCAATAAGTTATGGTTATTTATTTATTTATTCACGTATTTATCTATTTATTTTTTCTGTCTATTCATTGATTATATTGATATTTATTTATTTATCTATTTAATTATGTTGGTAGTTTCCTTTTACCTGTATTGATTTGAAATTATATGTAAATTCATGGTTCATATTGGCAATTGCCTTAAATAAAACTTTGAATTGAATTGAATTAAATTGAATCTTCAAACAAAATCCATAAAACCTTGCGCGCCCCTGACAAAAGTGACCTGCAACGCAGGAATAAATTTTGCGGTACCATTGATGAAATGCGGTTGATGTCACTTTGTTGCATTGTTTTCTTTTCAGCTAGAAAGGTGGTCAGTCAGGTGGATAAACAAAGTGCTAGCAATTAATGTTAAAGGCTGGATTTTTTGCAATACTTACAGGTCGTTATTGTTTTGCCAGCTACAAGTGGTGAACATGACTAAATGGAATACTATATCATTCACTCATAATAAACACACACACACACACACACACACACAAATAGACAAGATAAAAAGAAAAAAATACACACAAGTTTCACACTCCGCAGTCATATCATTTATAAAAGAAATGAAGTCGATGCCAATTAGTGCTTTGTTATTATTTTTAGGCATCCAGTTTTTGTTCTAACAAAAATATATCAATCAAACTATAATATTACATGGTTAATGTTTACATATATTTAAGTGTCGGAACGGTTCAAAATACGGGAAGATGTTGTGAGTAAAGGCATAGCATCTACACGAGTCTAAGTCTTTAGTATGCATTAGATTAATGATCAAGGACTAAAACGAATACGCATTCAATCTACATATGAAACGCGTCCCCCCCCCCCCCCCCCCCGCCCACCCCACCCCACCAATTCCATTCCCCAAACAAAGGGATAGTATGGTCGTGATTATAGATAGTGTGGTTCTTGGCTAAGAAACTCACAACATTGCCATCAGGAAGTATAACAGTTTAGTTCACTTCAAAGGACAAGAAGTTTTCAAACTAAGGCAGACAACTCGTGAAATAGAACAAAAAAGCAATAGTGATGCATGTGTTATCTCCCTTCCATTTTTAAATTAAACAGTTCCAGATTAATCACCTCATCACAATGAATAATTCAGATAAATGAAATAAGCTTTTTAAAAAGTTCAAAAAATTTACCACAGTCAATGCTGTTCACAATTCCTCATTTATTCCCCCGACAATCTATACAGAACCTAATATTCCAGTCCATAAAGTACATATCACCTGCAAAGCGCAGCTTCAACACTTCCTTCCTCATGATATCCAATGATGGTCTGACAATATATGGAGAGGATCAGAAGGCGATGGAGTTGGAGGGAGTCGGTGGTAGGTAATGAAATGGGCATCTAATTCGAAAGAAAAGCACATCCTTATAGAGACACTGGATAGGAACCATCCAGGAGAGAGAACAAGATGGAGGACACATGGTGTTTGGAAAAGGTTAGTGGAAAAAGATACTAAGAAAGCAAATTATGGGAAAGCAGAAAGAACAGAACATGAAAAAGAGAGAGAAGAAAGAGAGAGAGAGAGAGAGAGAGAGAGAGAGAGAGAGAGAGAGAGAGGAGAGAAGAGAGAAGAGGAGAGAGAGAGAGAGAGAGAGAGAGAGAGAGAGAGAGAGAGAGAGAGAGAGAGAGAGAGAGAGAGAGACTATCATGGTTAGTTTAACCAAAGTGAGAATGGCTTTGATGGTGACATCTGTCACTGTCTGCCTTCAAGAATCCAAAATGCATTGATTGGTGTTATGTATGAGAGTGCTTTACTGAAGGTTTTGTTTGTTGCTTTAGGTCTCTTCCAACACAATGAGAGACCGCTGAAACAAAAAAACAAGCAATCTAACAAAAATAGTACAAATGTAAATCAAAATCATAACCTAAAGATATCATAAGCTAAATTATAAATAACCAATAACAAACAGGCAGAAGATTTACAGAAAAAAAAATATCCCCTGTCAAAAATACAATCACAAACCAAAGAAGCAGGATAGGCTAGTAAAGAGAAGAAGAAACGTCATCACTATCGGATCGTACACCCATGAGAACATCATAGGTATATGATTCAAGGGTGATGCTCCCATCCAACCACCCGCCTTTACTGAAGGATTCAACATACTAAGAACCAAGTGTTAAGGTGACAAAATATCTTATTACATTGCTATCAGTCTATTCATGTCCAAAACTATAGATAGAACGAAGTTGATGTCTCTCGGGTCTTTGTTATTGTTTTTTGCCATCCACGTTTATGAGTGATTGTCACTTGACTGTATTATCCAGACTCTAAAAGTTCAAGGTTACACTGAGTTTTGTGTGTTGGTCCATTATACTTCTGGATGGCAATGTTGTGAGCTTTTTAGCCAAACGCATAGAGACAGTTACCTAGTGAGAAGTCCTTTGAAATAAGGCTTGTGCTATTTGAATTGTGACAGCACCAAGTGATGAACAATTTCTGACTGTTTTGATCTGAGCCCATACAACATGGTGCAATGCTGTCGCAAGCATGATGGCATTGACTGCCGTAATCGTAAAGAAAAAGAAGAAGAAGAAGAAGAAGAAGAAGAAGAAGAAGAAGAAGAAGAAGAAGAAGAAGAAGAAGAAGAAGAAAGAAGAAGAAGAAGAAGAAGAAGAAAAGAAGAAGAGAAGAAGAAGAAGAAGAAGAAGAAGAAGAAGAAGAAGAAGAAGAAGAAGAAGAGAAGAAGAAGAAGAAGAAGAAGAAGAAGAAGAAGAAGAAGAAGAAGAAGAGAAGAAGAAGAAGAAGAAGAAGAAGAAGAAGAAGAAGAAGAAGAAGAAGAAGAAGAAGAAGAAGAAGAAGAAGAAGAAGAAGAAGAAGAAGAAGAAGAAGAAGAAGAAGAAGAAGAAGAAGAAGAAGAAGAAGAAGAAGAAGAAGAAGAAGAAGAAGAAGAAGAAGAAGAAGAAGAAGAAGAAGAAGAAGAAGAAGAAGAAGAAGAAGAAGAAGAGAAAGAAGAAGAAGAACCTTTCAACAACAAGAGTGAGTTTCTTTTGGATTATAATTCCCATTATTTATCTAGAGTGCTGCGACCTCAATGATAACATAACCGCAGGGTAAATTCCATATCATATATTTATATAATGTCTTTAATTTTGAATGGAATTATTCCTGACAAAAAATAAAAATGACCTCTTGCAAAATATCACAGTGAAAATAATCTGATATGAATGTGGGCGGAGAAAATGCAGTTTGTTTCTTTTATGAGGGAATGTAATTATGAGGCACACCTCTCTATTTAAACTACAGACCTGATCATTGTCACCAAAAGAGCAATAACCAGTTACTGCTTTCTTGGTTTAAAAAATGGTAAGATTTAGTGTCAGTTACAAGAAGAATTGAAACCATCTGGAAAGGTGGTTAACCTTTAAGAAGTAAGGTAGAATTACTCCCATACTCAATTTTATGAGTATCGAACATCAATGACAACTTTGTAATCATGTGGTATGACTATGACACTCGCCTCTGACCTGTAGGTCCCTGGTTTGAGTCCTAATGTGATCAGAGCAAAAGGTGAGTCCTTGGAAAAGGCAATTACATTTTTTCATCATGCACAGATGTAAAATGGGTACCTGACTTGGAGTACAGCGTTGTATCTGTCTAAAAAAAATATATAATAGTGCGTCACAGGTGTCATGTCTTGTCCAACATGTTAAGTTGTTACTGTCGGGAGGGGGGGGGGGGGGGGGGGGGGGGGGGGGGGGAACCTTTCAAAAAGTGATTCCAGCACACTAAGTGGATATTGTGCTGTGTAAAAGCCCATGTTTTGTTGGGGTTTTTTTTCTCTATTTTTTTTAAAACAGTAACTTAACCGATAATTTTATCTTGATGAAAATGGCAGGATTGGATGACAGTTTTAAATGCCAGACCTCATCTTTAAAGGGTTGATATGTATTATGTGTACAGTACTTGCATCTAAGCCTTGAGTATTTAGTGAAATGACAAAAAAAAAAATAGAGAAAAAAAAATTATTTCAAACTATGCTCATTATATTTTCATGATAAGACGATAAGCGCACATGACCAAAATGCATGAGATGATACTTGAAGCTTCAACAGAACTTCCACTATAAATATTACTCTACAGAGCATGCAACAAGACATGGTGGATTTATTCATATTTTGCACAGATGGGAATCTGTTAGTTATCTGTGATGCTGGTTTATTTTTTAAAGAAAACACAAATAAGTCTAATGAAAAAATATCCTGTGAACTATCGCAACTTTCTTGTGATATAACACTAGTCTTTTGGACCAGTAAATACTTGGTTTGAGTTTTATACTTCAAGTGTTGCTGTTGGCTTCGGACCCATTGCAATGAGGAAACATTTCATGCATATTGTTTCTCACAGTTTTCAGAGAGAGAATGCAGTAACGGATGCAACATGATAGGTAAAGAGGTTAAGTGACTCAAAATCAATATGACCTCTTGATATTGATTTTGATGTCGCAGAATCAAATATGAGAGTTATCTCAAATCTCAGATGAATGTTGATTTACTCAGGTTAGTCAATGTTCTCCCCATCGCTAATTCTGAAAGTGATTATGATATCTGACAAGTTATTTTTCAATACATATATCAGGCCTAACGCAGGCTACAAACAAAAAAGTGTATATATTGTGGAGAAAAACATCTTTTCTTTCCTAAAGAACAATCTGTTATACCATCAAAAACTATAATGTAAGTATAAGTAGTTCTGATACAGCACTCAGATCTGATTTTTGGTCTGACATTTTCATTTGCCTTTGTATAAGTAGTGCTCTGGTTCTAGTCCCACTCTGGGCAGTGCAAAGTTGAGTTCTTGGAAAATATCCTTAGTTCACATTTCTTCACCACATTCAAGTGTAAAATGAGTACCTGTCTAGTTGAACAAAATTGTAATAGTGCCATACATCCTGTATGTTCATGGTTGCTGCAGGTTTTGGGACTCCACTAAAGCACTTCGAGCACATTTGGTTGATGTTATACTATGAAAAGTTCATTATGTCTTATTGTTTAAATTAAAATGGAGAAAGTTGTCACTTTCCATATTTATCTGTTTTCCTTTAAAATCACCACGGAGAAATTATTTTTTTTTAATCTTAAAGTTGACATGAACTGAGAAAATTGGTTAAATGTAATGCAGCATGTTAAAATAAAATGAAGTTTGATTTCAGCGAACCTTGATGGAGATGGGGGGGGGGGGGGGGGGAGTGAGTGAGGTTGTAGTATTGTCATTGTTTTATTTTATTCAATATGGACAAGCATTTGGGTTGCGTGGACTTGTGGGTTATGGACAAGTAAGTCACCCCTGCCCCCACCATCGATACATATTTGTGTCGTGGCCTATTGAAGAGGCAGAGGCACTGGCCTATGATCATTTGGATTATGAGTCTCTAAGACAACGGTCTGTTCTTTCTGGGCATTGACTGACAAATAATGCCAAGGTATTGATTGATAGAAACGAGAGAAGGGACGGGTGCCGGTATGCCAACGCCGGTCAACTATCGAGCAGATCAGAATGGAATGAGAGAATGCCCTATTGAATTGTTGAGCAGCCTGAAAATACAACTCACCCTGTTGGTTGATCTCCTTTTCCCTGAGTACTCATTTTAATAGCTTCTCTAGAGAAGTGTCAATCAACAACTAAAAAAGAAATAAACCAACAATGTTGTCGATTGTTTCTGTGGAGTACAAAAGTTCTGACAACACACTAAAACTGCAGTAACACACTACACACGTGGAATCAACAAATGAACTCATGAACCCAAAACTTCGCGACACGTCGCTAGAGTTTTGACCCTTTTCGCTTCGTAAGCGAATTTTTACTTCGCATTTTTTTCTTCTCAAAATAAATAGGGGATCAACAGAACAAGATTGGAAAACCGTAAAATCTGATTTTATTATATTATGATTTGCCAAAACAAAAACAATAAATTTGACAATAACATAATACTTTTTCTAGCTCCCGTTTGACCCATCCACCTCATTTTACCTATCTGACAAAGTGGGCTGGACCAACCGTCACCAACAACGCACGGGCTGGCTGTGTGAGAGCGCTGCGTGACGATTTGTGTGTCATAGGTAGATTTATTTTTAGCATCAAGGAGCACGGAATAATTATTATTATGGAAGAAGAGAGGAAGGTTTCAGGACACGAAAGTTTTTCAACTTCTTTGATCAACTGATATTATGCACAAGATTCTTGCAGAAGTGTGAAACCAACTCCATCATGCCAAGGAGGAAACAAACCAAGCCTTCGCATGTTCAAAGTAAGTGAAAATTCTCTCTGAATAACTTTTTTTGAAACTTTTGTGTGTGAGTCCTTATCATTTTGGTGACTGTCACCTTCCTTCTCTGCGCGTGTCGGTTGGACAGAGGATCCTATCATGCGATGACATTGCTTGAGGCAGCTCGTCTAGTTTTCTCTTTGAAAATAGGTCAAAAAATGTCCGGCCCTTAGAAATATTACTTTTTTTTTGCCATCTCACTTTACATTAAAATTATGATCCAAATAAGCAGTTAGATCAAAGTTTATTAAGATCTCAATTTACCTGAGCCTGAGCAGAGTTCTTGATACTTGATGAGTAATAAAGTCAGATCAAGTGACAATGTCTGCTGAGATCAGCTGTACCAGACACCTGTTGATTTACTCTACTCTAATCATGAGTATTCACTATGCATTTTGTTTAGTAGAATTTAGGAATGTTTTGAAACCGAGATGTGATTTTTTATGTCAAGAGTAATGAATCGATTTGTTAAGATGAGTGGGGCTCATAGAGAATACAGGATTAGAGTAGCCTATGTGGTGGGGGCTTGCTCTTCACCTAGCAATTCAAAAAAAAAAATTTTTTTTAACCCATCTGGTAGTGTGTAAGAGACATCGTCATTTTTCTTCTGAGCTAGTGTACTGAACAATTAGGAGCCTTAGATACACACACACACACACCACACACACACACACACATATATATATATATATATATATAATATGTGTGTGTGTGTGATAAATATATAGATATTTAAATATATAGATGTAAATATATAGATATTTAAAAACATTTTTCCATTTTTCTACCCAATCGTTAGTCTTTTTCACTTAGAATTCTGATTCGAGTCTTGTTAACAACAATCTGTGTTTTATATTGTTGAGTTTTCAACCCAATCGTAGATTTTACTACTTGTCACCGCCGTTGACATTGCAATGCCTCAAAATCAAAATGTGTTACAAAACTGCTCTATAATTACTTCTTCTACCATCACCACTATACTACTACTATTTACATTACTACCGTTGCTAATACTACTATTACTACAACTACTACCGCTACAACCACCACCACTACTTCTACTACTACTACTACCATTGCTACTACTACTACTACTACTACTACTACTACTACTACTACTACTACTACTACTACTACTACTACTACTACTACTACTACTACTACGCCACCACAACCACTATACTAATATTATTGCTACAACTACAACAAGCACTACTATCACCGCTACTATTACCACAACTACTACAACTGCCACTGCTAATGCTATTGTTGCTGCTGCTACTGCACATGCAGTTATTCAACCACAAACACATTTCTCTCCCATCCTTTTTTTTTCAATTCGTATTTTGTAAAAATAAAAAAAAGTATTGTTTTTGGACAAGATCTCTCTCTCTCTCTCTCTCTCTCTCTCTCTCTCTCTCTCTCTCTCTTCTCTTTTCTCTCTCTCTCTCTCTCTCTCTTCTCTTTTCTCATGATTATTATTGTTGTTGATAATAATTATAAATTAATATTAATAATTTCATTTTTATTGGGGTTTTTTTTGTTGCTGTTATAATATGTTTTTCTTTTTTATCTTTATCTTTGTGATCAATTATTGTTGTTCATGGTGGTGGTGTTGGTGGGTGATTGTTGTTAATATTTATTCATTAATTCTTGTGATTTTGTTTTGTTTTATTTTGTTGTCTTCCGTGATAATTATCTATTTCTCTTCGTGTTTACCTTTCTCGCTACTGTATTCATGGAAGTGTAAATTTAGTTTACTTTGTGTTTGATTACTTTTACCAAGTTAAAAAAAAATTACTGTCCTTTTTTTTTCTCACTTTGAAAATTCCGAGTTGGCGCCGTCTGGCTGGGAGCGGTATGGGGAGAAATGCTTCACCCCCCCCCCCCCCCCCCCCCCCCCTCCCCCTTTCATCTCCCGTCTTTTTTTATTTTTGTCGTCTCACGAACGTCGAATGTAGAAAATCAAATAGAGGGCGTATGGCTATGCCATTTGTATTTGATTTTAGGACCCGGGGGTTCTCTTCCCAAATGTAGTTTAGATCACTTGAATGATATTTTTCATGATAATATTCCCTATTTTCTATCCTTTTTTGTTTTTTCTTACTTTCTTTCTGTCTTTCTTTCTATCTTTTTTCTGTATTTATTCATTTTAGTTATGGATTTATTTTTTTCAAATATTTATTTATTTAGATCTAATCCAGCGTGTACAATTTGCAAGCGGCACTCATAAATTATTGTCTTTTTCTTGGATGAAACTACATAATATATATATATATATATATATATATATATATATATATATATATATATATATATATATATATATATATATATATATATATATATATATATATATAGTTTTGTCCAGGCCTTGATTGGGATTATTCGCCTAGAGGGGATCAGTCCTAAGCACGTGTTTTCGGAGATCGCATGTTTTCTCTTTCTGTAATGACTTAATGACGTATATAAACTCTTGTTTTAAAGAATATTGTATTTTATTGTGTTTGCGAGAGTCAAATTTTGTTCAAGTGTGTGTGTGTGTGTGTGTATGTTGTTTTGTTTGTTTGTGTATTGTTTTTTTTTGTATCGATTTTTTAAAAATCGAAAATTTGAGACTATGTGTTGAAATTTTCTGATTTTAGTTGGGAATTGATGTGTTGGCCTCCAATTATTACAATGCTTCAATATTAAAGAATATTGAAGTCACAGTTCATCGTATAGATAGGGTTGGAAAACATTTTGAGTTTATCCCTGTTTTGTTTGTTTTTGTTTTTTTAATTCATTCTTTCTGTAATTTATGTTTATCATTTATTTGTCTTTTTCTAAATTCTCTTTGTTTATTAGATGAGATAAAGAGAGTGTAGATTTGTTTCTGACAGGTCTGTTTTTCTTTTGACTCTAGGTGCACATTTTAGCAGGTCTGATTTCCGAACGCAATTCTATGGCTTGTTTTAGTTTTAATGTTATTGTAACGCAATGTATTTCCACTCGAGCAATGAGATCGTAACTATTTGGATTATCAGACCTGTAAATAGGTATATATTGGTTTTAGAGTATTTCCGTTTGAGCAATGAGACCATAACAATTCATGTTGTCAGACTTGTAAATGGGTACACATTGGTTTTTAGAGTATTTCCATTAGAGCAATGAGACCACAACAATTTGGGTTATCGGTCCTGTACTTAAGTATAGATAGAATGCGCTTGGCCAAGGCGTTCACGACATTGCCATCCGGAAATATAACGGACCAACACACAAACTCGTGTGTAACCATGAACTTTTATAGTCTGGTTAATACAGTTTAGTGAGAACAACTCACAAACGCGGATGGCAAAAACAATAACAAAGGCCTGAGTGACGTCATCTGCATACTATCTATAGATAGAATGCGCTTGGCCAAGGAGTTCACAACATTGCCATCCGGAAATATAACGGACCTACACACAAACTCTGTGTAACCATGAACTTTAATAGTCTGGTTAATACAGTTTAGTGAGAACAACTCACAAACGCGGATGACAAAAACCATAACAAAGGCCTGAGTGACGTCATCTGCATACTATCTATACGTCGTCTTGAGCTCGTCTCTGTGAGTCTCAAACACAGGCGATTGTGCTTGGATGGAAGTGTGTTTTCTGTTTGATGAAATCTCCTTTGTCTCACTTGTTTTTGATTCATAAAAATTAAAGTGGCTTTTATTTCGAATTCTTTGATGAAGTCTTTTTCTAGATTGCCTAAGGTTGTTTTGTTTTTTTTTTCTATAAAGTCCAATGTGTGTGTGAGAGAGAGAGAGAGAGAGGGGGGGAGAGAGAGAGAGAGAGAGAGAGAGAGAGAGAGAGAGAGAGAGAGAGAGAGAGAGAGAGAGAGAGAGAGGTGTATCTCTTTATACATCATACTACTTTCTCTTCCCCTTCCCTATCCATTTTTTCTGGTTTTGTTTTGTTTTGATTTGTTTTAAATTTTAAATTTAACCCCCCACCTCCCAACAAATTTTTTTTACTTTTTTTGTTTAGGCAATCCAGACCCAAAAAAATTCGTGCCCCAAGTGAAGAAAAGGGGACTATATTTAAATAATAAAGGGCCTTTTTAAACCCCTTTTCACCACAAAACCCCCCCACCCCCGCCCCCCCATCACTGCCACCAGGCATCAGAAAAACCTCGTGAAAATTTTGGTAGTTTGTCGTCATCGGGCGTCATCATCGAAAAAGGACACGACGAAGGGGTGAGTGAAATAAAATTTTTTCAAACTATTGTTAATCGAAGGTTTTCACCCCTTTTTCCTGTAGTTTTTGGGACGGGGGAAAAGACTTTTTTGTTATATTTTTTGTAAAGCATTTTCCTTGGGTAAACCACTACAAATAAAAAAGGGTCCCTTTTAAAGGGGCAAATTTAAAAAATATATTTTTTTTTTTTTTGAGAAATGATTTGATAAAAAAAACCCCCAAAAAATTTTTTTTAAAAAAAAGTTCCGTTTTATTATCCCATAGGGGAAATTTGTTTCCCAGGGTCTATTCCAATGAAAAAACTTTTTAGCCCTTTTGGCCCCCTTTTTCCCCCGGGAGGGCAGCGCCGCAAACTGAGCTAGGGCGAGGGTGACTTGGGTCAAAGGTCACACAACTTTGCGGTATGAACTTTTTATACCTTTTTTGGGTTTTTTCCGGAAGCAAAGATTTTTACCGCGAAACCACGCTGTCCCATACCAAGCAAACAAAAACAAACAAACATAAAACCAAAATTTCCGGAAAAGGAAAAAAAAACCAAG
>NW_027622600.1:0-12175 GCF_034508935.2 Berghia stephanieae
TGTTTGTGATAAATTCAAAATCCAAATCATGATAAATTCCAAATCCGTAAAATCAGTCCACATGTAAAGTCAGTTTGCCTAAGTAACCATTTTCAATATACGTGGAATATTTCTAAGTCCGTAAAAGCAAATAAATGATGGTGAGCACAAAAGGTTTAAAGTGTGCAGCTCATGGTCAAGTTGAATGCAGAATCAAAAGGTAGAATGATCCCCGTTTGATCAGACACACTGTTTTATATCCTATTGTAAACTGTCCCACAATTCCTTTCACCAAAGGTCAGTTTTACGCCTAAATAATCAAATGTCGTACGCCTAAATAATCCGTACGCCCAAATAACAAATACGCTACGCCCAAATAATATCGTACGCCTAAATGATGAATACCAACTATAACTTAATGCTTTTATCCCCAAATACCAAGTAACACCGATCAAAGAAATAATTTTCTAGTACTCAATATAATGACCAATCCTTTAACTTTGGAACGTAAAACTGTCCTAGACTACTCAATATAATGACCAAGTTTAACTGATATACAAGTACTGTGAACTCATTAAACTCACTTGCTATAAGCTAACTCTCTTACATACGCCCCTTTCTTAGAATTTAAATTGACTTTAAAACAATTTCAATTCAAAAAAAAATTACAGTGAGAGATTAAATATATATGTAATGTCCAACTAAAATGTAATAAATAAATGTTTAAAATGATAATACTTATACCAGTTAAATATTTAAAAACTTTAAACTTTAAATTCAAAAACACCAAAGTTGATTACAACATTCATATATATCAATTATAGGTTTTATAGTATTACAACATTGATAAATTCACAAACATCAAATTTGATTACAACATCTAAATAGATATATATATCGATTATAGATTTTTTTTTCTTTCAAATTACAACATCAACAGTAAGGTATCTATCATTTAAAAGTGATTAAAATTTTAATTTACCAACACGAAAGTTGATTAAACATTTATATATTTATCGATTATACTTTTTAAGGCATCACAACATCGAAAGTAAGATATCAAAGTAATTAAAAGTTCAAAGAAAAAAATATCTTTTCACCTTAAATTCCATCTTCATAGCAATAAAATTGTTTAATTCTCGTCATATCCCATCACACATAAATATTATTGCGTGAAAAAGGATGGTTCAAATTCCATTTGTGATATACTCACGTTGTCTTATTCAATCTCAAATTCAACTCTATACGACATGGGTGATAATCTCAGCTTCCATGTATGTTTACTCATTTACTGACATATCAAAACCAGTACCTTGTATATTCCCTTATATTGTATGTTTCCATTTAAACAACATTATTACGTTAATTCCAACTTATAATATGTGGTACAAATAATGTATTATAGACATCTAGATCCATATACGAAGGATTACATTTCAATTAGTAATAAAAAAATATTTAAAAATAAATCATAATAATAGCATTATCATCATTTTAAAATTCAAGGTAAAGTTATTATCATTCATTGTTCATTGTTGATGTTTCAATTTTTTTAAGCTTTTTAAGTCATCAAGGTGTAGTTTACAACTACATTGATATCAAATTGTTCTTTGTGGTCATCCATCAGAGGTCACATTTCTCAGTAATCCGTTCGTTTTGAGAATGGTCATCCTGTAAAAATTGTCAGTAATTGTTAATTAAGTCATTGTCTCCATTTAGAATGAGTTTTCATGTAATGAAAAAAATATATCAACTATAAGAGTTGAGGTGATTGTATCTAGTCTACGTGTTGCATTGTTGTGTGTGTTGTGGTCACTGCATAGCCCAAGTGTCATACATTCACTTTAATTATTGTTAATTAATTAAAAACTTTTTCCTCTGTAAATGTCTTCGAATTATCACCATAATGTCTTCACATTCAAATATTTAGTGTTTAATAAATAATCAGACATTAGTCTGTCCGACTTGTTCACATCACATATTTAGTGTTTAGTAAATAATCAGTCATTAGTCTGTCCGAATTATTCATATTTAGTACAGTGTAAATAACTAAATAAGTAAAATCTAACACAGTATGTGATTGTGGGCTGTTACTAAAGTGACCAACTTTTGCAATTAGTGTGTTGTATTTGTTCGAGTCTTTTGAATTTGGGACGAAAAAAGACTCTACAGGTAGCAAACGTATGCTTAACCTGTTGGGTTGTTTCTTGGTCTTGTGACGTCGCTGTAATCCATTCATCTCCGGCATCTGGGTCGATTTTCCTCGTTGATATTTGTGGTTGTCTTGTGTAAACGTTGAATCTCATTGTAGATGAAATTGTAAAAATTCAAGATTAACTGTGTGCGAGATCTTGAATTTAAATGAAGTTTGACTTATCCAGCAAGTCAAAAGAAAGTTGTGAACTCAGCCATGTGTTGACAAAGAGTTCGTGTGTAGTAGTCGACAGAGGTCGTGTGTTGTAATTGTTGTGTTTGTTAATCGAGTTTCGATGAGGTGGCATGTGAGTACACACCAGGTAGATGATGTAATCTTGCAGAGTTCCGGTGGGTGACGTGAGTCCACACACCAGGTAGAGGATGTAATAATAACGTAGTCTAGTAGTGTATGTAGTAGGGTCGAATAAGGTCAACAATATTTTCGTCATTTGAACGCAGGTTGTTGAATATCATACGATAATGAATCCAAGGAAATCGCTCATGTGGCGTTTTGCGATACTTTTTCCTGCATTGTCTTATATACATATATAGCCTTTATCTTTTACAATGATACTAAGACAGGCGTTATTATAATATTCAATGTTTATAAGTTGTAGATATGGGTGCTGCACACATGTATATTGACATAAGTTTAAATTTGAATATGCTCACCACTGAATATGAAGGAAGTAGTATTGTTCACAATCGAACATCATTTTGTAAAAACAATCGTATCTTGAACGTTTATGTAATTATTGGCGACGTACATCGTTGGGTTTTGTTGTTGTAGAAGTATATACAAGTAATCCAATTGTTCAATAAAGAATGTAAATATAAAAAGGTTCATGGAAGAAATCTGTGTTGATACAGATATTATTTTATGAATTCTGTCAAGTTTGTATAAGTTGAAAGGTACGATGTAATTGAGGTTGTTGTGTAGTTTGTAGTCTGTAGATTGTGTTGATTCTGGACGTATCAATGGCGTAGTGTTTTGTCGAGATGCTTACTCCATTTCAAGGTATTCGTGGATAGACCAAAGGGATTAGGACATTTTCCGACCTATGTTGTGGTTGTGTTTGAGTTGCCTCTGTCGTTGTCATCAGCGTTCCCGTTATGACCGATGGTTGCAAGTGTCCTCTTTCGTGATGACTGTATCATGTTTTAGTGCAAACACTACTTCTGCCTTTGATTAACTCGAATTATTCCCCTTAGAAAATCCCTAATTTAATGAAATATGATTTTGTTTATGTTATCGTAGCACTTCCTACCATTTCAACTGATTGCCGAATGATTACACACTTAAGATTTGACAATTGAACATAACTTCTTCAACTCAGTTACAAATTTTATGATATAAATGTTAAATTCAAACCACGCAGTAAATATTGATTACAATTACAACAGCGAATCTATAGGAGAAAAATATGATAATCAAAATATTCACAGAAACGATATACACTCTGGTCAATAAAAATTCAATGTTTCGCGCCTTTGCCCTCGGCTTATAAAAATATTCATATAACTCATTGCGACGTTATCTCGCGCCTCTTAATATAGCATTGATAAATGTGTGCGCTTTAACCACGCGCATCGTATTTATAAAAATTCTCCGCCTTCTGCATCATTTCATAATGTTCAACCATGCGCTTTAATCAAACGCAAAATAAAATATTCCCGAACGCCTCATTCCTGCGTCTCGTAATTTAAACCATGTGCACTTTAATTACCGCGTCTTACATCACTGCGCTTATTTACCCAATATGCATTTACAGCATTTTACCATATGGGTTACTTATAATTCGCTGATTCTTAACAAGTTAACCACTTGTGTCACAAATATTATCAGCTCACATGACATGATAATGCATTTTCAATATTTTGTTATTCTTCCGTAATAACATTTTAACTCCCATTACAAGACAATAGTCTTTCATAATAATTAATACTCCGTCATTTTATTTGTTCTCCGACTTTAAACCAAAAGTCCGTTATTCCGTTATTATGAGAATATGTCTCCTTTTAAAAATCACGACGAAACGCGTTTCAAAACAAAACTAAACAAAACAACGATTGACTCATATTCCGCATAAATCATTTCAACTTAATTTCCAGTGATAAAATCCAAATGTCTTATGTAATCTATTATAACGCCATGTCTCATTACACAAGTAAATAAGCTCTGTTGTCGATTACTTGGCTGCGTTAACCACACATTTATTACCAAGAATACAAACAGATATAAAACTTTGCTCTTTGTCATGAACCCATGAATCTCAAAGAGTCAATATCAACCTACCAATTCATCCCTATTGACGGGAGAAAAATATAACCAATGATGTTGTAATATAACAACAAATACCATAAGACATTTTTCAATTATCAAAACTTATAATGTACGTGTTTTTATTGCCATCATCTTCTTGAGTCATTTTGACAGAAAATAAAAACGTAACAACATTAAATAATGGACCAACTGTCTATGTAATTCCAACAGTAACATACAAAAATTGAATTAAAAATCGACACATCTTTGTTACTGATATTAACAAAACATTGCCATTACCGGTACAAATTAATATTCAAAGATCTATTCCGAAACGCTTGATTGTGAGTAAACGCATTTTTATTTATTTTGAAAAATAAAGAGCACTAAAATATTCATTTAAATTCTGAAATTTTTATTTTCATCTCTCCCTCTCTTCTTTTTAATTAAATAAAATACGTGTAGCATCAATGCATTATTATTATTATTATTATTAGTATTATTATTATTATTATTATTATTATTATTATTATTATTATTATTATTATTATTATTATTATTATTATTATTATTATTATTATTATTATTATTATTTGCCGTTCTATAATATATTGTTTTCACTTTTTGAATATAATATATTGCCCTATATATCTATATTTTTTTTTTTAAATTTCCTTTTCTATCTGTGACTCTTAATTTAAATATTATTTAGTATATTTATCTATTTTTTTAAATATCGTCTTTTGTCAGAATTTTAGGAATCATCTATAATTTCAAATTTTTTTTTCATATTTCAATACAAAATAATTCCACTACTTCACCGTCAAAATTGATATTCATTTTCTTTCCCAAATAAAACTATTTCCCTATCTGTTCACAATTTTCACTTCAAAATTCGAGTCTCACAAAAACTTTAATAGATGTTAACACCGCAACAATATACATTTCTTGTGTATCCATGGTTCGGAATGATAACATCTTTACATCATGGTATCAGGGCTCCAAATAAAGATATATAAGAATCCTGGTCACGGCACCAAATTAGATACATATGTGGTGTAGCAAATACATATGTAAAGGCTTGTGATCTTATATAGCGATTTTTATTGCGTTGTTTAACATGTTTAACAATCCAACTTACATTTTCACAAATTGCAACCAAACAAATTCTATGTCCCAAAATATTCAAATAAAAGATGGTGAGTACATAAGGTTTAAAGTGTGCAGCTCATGGTCAAGTTGAATGCAGAATCAAAAGGTAGAATGATCCCCGTTTGATCAGACACACTGTTTTATATCCTATTGTAAACTGTCCCACAATTCCTTTCACCAAAGGTCAGTTTTACGCCTAAATAATCAAATGTCGTACGCCTAAATAATCCGTACGCCCAAATAACAAATACGCTACGCCCAAATAATATCGTACGCCTAAATGATGAATACCAACTATAACTTAATGCTTTTATCCCCAAATACCAAGTAACACCGATCAAAGAAATAATTTTCTAGTACTCAATATAATGACCAATCCTTTAACTTTGGAACGTAAAACTGTCCTAGACTACTCAATATAATGACCAAGTTTAACTGATATACAAGTACTGTGAACTCATTAAACTCACTTGCTATAAGCTAACTCTCTTACACAGGATCTCAATTTCAGAAGCCACAGCCTTTTGGAGACCTGCTTATTTATTCATCAGTCAGGCATCCGCTTGGAATTGGAACGAATTTACTCTCCAGCTGCCAGTCCCTGTCCACCAACCTCGATGTTTTATTGCGACAGACGACAATCGACGTCAACTTGCCACTCGGCCCCTTTACAACCGAATTTATAACAAGACGGCCGCTACCGGCTACCATACACGTCGAGTATCCTGTCCAACCCGAGATGACCAGTGTGACTGCCAAACCCGAGAGGACCCATGTTCCTAAACCCTAGAGGACCCATGTTCCTGAGCCCGAGGTGACCCGTTGGCCGGACCTAGACCGAGAGACCAATAATCCGGTGCCCCGTTGGCCGGATAGCCCCCGTGGTCCGGTGCCCCGTTGGCCGGACCTAGACCGAGAGACCAATAATCCGGTGCCCCGTTGGCCGGATAGCCTCCGTGGTCCGGTGCCTCGTTGGCCGGATAGCCCCCGTGGTCCGGTGCCCCATTGGCCGGACAGTGACCGAGAGACTGAGACCAATAATCCGGCGCCCCGTTGGCCGGACAATGCCCCAGTAACGAATAATCCGGTGCCCCAATGGCCGGATAGTGCCCCTGCTAAGTCTCGAAATCCGGTGCACCGTTGGCCGGAATCTTACAGTCCGAAACATAACACTCGAGAGACCCGTGGGTCATACCACCCAGATGGAGCCTCGTCCCTATTACTGCCATGCAACTATCCGAAGGCATCGTCGTCAAGTGGTGGCCGGTGTTCCTAAAATTCGCGTCTGTAAAAGTGAAACCACGTCGCAGAATCCCGCCTGCACACATCTGCCCAGACGACATCACGCCAAATGCAAGGATCTGCCTGAGCTTGACCACTACGTTGGTGAGATAATCCATGTTTTGTAGGATTCTCATGTATATTGATTCAATATATCGTTAGTTCCCATTAATTTTGCAATATGCTTATGATGAAACATACAACATAATTATGGAATGTTTAAATTACATGTATTGCTTATAATTTTCTACCTTTACCGCTGACAAGCGACGTCCACTTAATATTTCCATGTCTATATTCGACATGAGCCTCCTCATATTTAAGACGTTCGTATTTCAAGTTTTAACGCTTTTCTCATCTTATACTTATATACCGCTTTGCTGAGCGACGTAAATTTACAGAAGGGGAGGATTTAAAACACTATATACCCCATTCCACTTTAGTGTAAACGAGAATATTGTTTCGACAGCAACAAATATTGGATACGAAAATCCAAGAAGTGACTGGTTCTGTTAAAATAGTAATTTGTTCCTTTTAGTACGCTGAAGAATACATTAAGGGTATTGTGCTGTGAAACCAATATCCTCTATTTATATTCACATTTTTCTTCAATGTCAATAGCATTTCACTTTACCCCTCAACCTATTACTAAGACTTTGTTTCATTCATTAAAGTGGATCAGGTTGAGGGAATTATAAAAGGATGATAATAATAATAATAATAATAATAATAATAATAATAATAATAATAATAATAATAATAATAATAATAATAATAATAATAATAATAATAATAATAATAATAACAATAATAATAATAATAATAATAATAATAATTATTATTATTATTATTATTATTATTATTATTATTATTATTATTATTATTATTATTATAAAGTAACAACAAACAATATAATGAAAAATGAAAACCACTCCACCAGACAAATAGGCCACTCTTTCCCGGAGGACATGTACAATATCTGCTGCTTTTAATCCATCATTTCTTCTTCCACCTGAAATAAACAATTAAAATAGTTATATTCTTACATCTCAAAACAAAACCAAAACAAACGGGTTGGATCTTTGTAAAAATTTAAATTCTTAAAATTTACATCTTTTGTGCAAACTTCTGTATACCTTTATCATGATAGACCATGAACTAATCATAGCCACATATATATATATATATATATATATATATATATATATATATATATATATATATATATATACCAAATAATTGAGGCTCTGGCGGCTCAATGTTATTACCTCACTAGAATTATGTCACTCTACTAAGGTTGGCAATGGATTGCCATTTTTCTCACATCAGGGCCGATGTTACTCATTTATTGCTATAAACAGAGGCAAAAACCTGCTACCTCAACCTCAATAAAAAAAATATTGTGGAAATTCAAATTTTGGTCACTGACCATAAATAAAACTAAATAATTTTTAATTCAAAAGTCTTGTTGAAAATCGTTTTGGCATTAGAGGTGTTATTTATTTCATTTAATCCATCTAAGGGAAATTTATAACAAAACAAGTTTTATTTCCTCCTGCTGTCTTCGTTTATAAGTAGTAGCTGTTGTAGTAGTAGTAGTAGAGGTGGTAATAGTATAGTAGTAGTAGTAGTAGTAGTAGTAGTAGTAGTAGTAGTAGTAGTAGTAGTAGTAGTGGTAGTAGTAGTAGTGGTAGTAGTAGTAGTAGTAGTGGTATGTAGTAGTAGTAGTAGAAGTAGTAGTAGTAGTAGCAGTAGTAGTAGTAGTAGTAGTAGTAGTAGTAGTAGTAGTAGTAGTAGTAGTAGTAGTAGTAGTAGTAGTAGTAGTAGCAGTATTAGTAGTGGTATTAGTGGTAGTAGTAATAGCAGTAGTAGTAATAGTAGTAAGTAGAAGAGTAGTAGTTGTGGTGGAGCATGGGAGTTAACACATTTAATTGTCCATCCAGGACTGAAAAGAGTAGCTGATTATAATTTAAGTGTATCAAAAAGTAGTTGGTGATTGACCATCAACAAAACAAACCGGAAAACTCTTTAAGGCTATAGAAACCTGGACAACCCTTGGGTCCATTGTTTCTCTTTTTATTTATATCACACTCTGATTAAAAGCTGAATTAAAAGTATCCTGACTGTATCTCTTTTTTTTAGTAAACACCATGGACAAGCATTACTTCAAAATCAACTTTGTTCAATCAAAATCAAGCTTTTTTTCTTTCGGGATTTCAATTTTTAAGGTGGTGGGTAGAAGTTGTTCAATGGATAGATTATTTTATATTGGACCATCATCTATCTTCTGTAAAGTGGCTCAGTAGATTCACGCTTAGGATAATAATAATAATTAACTTTTACAATGAAATAAATATAGCGTCAGTCTAGTATAGTTAAAACTTTTTTTTAGAATTTACAACAACCTGTGGAAAACAACCAGAGGACAACAAAATGGTGGATGTAAATTTTCCCAGGCAAAAATCTGAGATAAGTCAGTAATTAAAAGTAGGTATTTACAAATTTACTTCTCCACACCTCATCAATGTAGTGTAACACCTCTCTCTCTCTCTCTCTCTCTCTCTCTCTCTCTCTCTCTCTCTCTCTCTCTCTCTCTCTACTAAGTCAATCATTAAAGTATCATTCAACCAACTGTTTTATCTCAGACTGAAACAACATTGGGCATTGGGAGCATTGCCAATTGACTGACCCTATATAGCCTACTCAAGCCGATACTATAGTGATAGGGGTAGGTACAATCTATTCACACCCATTCACACTCATAACTATAACCGACCTGTTGTTTTCATAAACATGTAGGTGAACGAATTATCAAAGTGAAGACACCAGCTTAGACTTAGACTAGACGTCTTTTTTTATGTATATTCCAGTACAGTATTCGGTCCCTTTGCATGTTTTTGTGTCAGTCAAGATTCTTATTTTCCTATTTTATACTGAATGAGGGCAACTTGATTTATAATGGCAACTGTAGTTCAACTTTAAATCATGATTTAGATCGCAAAACTTTAGTCAAAAATTAACGTACTGTTTTATTATGGTTTACTCACACTGGGACATTCTCATATCATTCTGTCTATCTTGCTGACCAACGAAACTAAGGGAAGCAAGTGCGTAAATTTAAACTGTCTGGCACCGACACAGGAAAGAAACTTCAACTCATCTTTGTTCTACAACAAAGAGCGATAACATCTTCATGTGAACTGTTTTTATAAGTCTCTATTATAGAGAATAATTTAAGTTAATGTAAAATTTTAACATTCTGGCCTTCAAATAAGTAAAGATTTATTTCAGGAAGTGGCATCGTTCAAGTGGCCTCTGGTGACCTAATCCTGACAAACTGGAACCATCCGAAAAGATGCATCCGAAAATGCATGAGCTCATCACCCCTAAAATCGAATCAATTAGTAATAAAACTTACCTGGTCGGTAGTAATACTCCACATCCTTTTCTCCTCCCCCTCCTCCCTCTGCTCCTTGCTCTCCAGACATCATAGTTTAAATCTTTTCATATCTTCAAATTCGCTAATGAAGCCGAAGTGAATTTGGTACATCTCTTCGTGAGAAGTTCAATCGGCCATTGTAATAACAACGCTTCGGTTGAACTCGGTATATTCCGCCCTCACCGGATGTTGATTAGGCTGAGTTTGTTCGTCTGCTGCCGAAATGAGCACAGTCGCATCTCACTTTCACTCACTCTCTTGCTTCATATTTAAAACGTTATATTAAATACATAAATTCATCTATTTCGTATTGCCTAACTACTGTTCGTGAAATTGGGGTCCATTCGTTATTCTGATTCATATGGTCATGGCTTTTCAATGAAACAAAATGTAAATCTCACAAAAACAAAAGATCGCGGGTTGTGATGACTCACACCGCCAGGGTCGTTTGAAACGGGAGCGGTACTCTCTGGTTTAGTGGATGCGCGTGCGAGATACTTCATTTATACTACTAGAGCATCAGTCTGAACGGAAAAAAGCGTTATGTATCTACCGTTAGTGAAGGTGTTTGTAAGGACCTATCAGTTTCAACATCGCAATTTACCGTTAATACAACGAAGAGTGGATGAGCATATTTTTTTTAGTCACGCTTTATTTAGCATTCTATTATCTGTCTACGATCACATCACGGGGAACTGGGTGGAGATCCTGACCTCCCATAGCGGGCAGGGAGGTACACACTGTGTCTTCTATCCCCTTAAATCTGTTTTCCAACATGCTTTCTGTCTTTGTCTTGGAATGAGATTACTCAGTTTTTTTCCTGGCCCTGGTCGGAGTCCTGGCTGGGAGGGAAACAGTCAAATGCATAGTTATTGTTTTGGGAGATGATATTGTTTTCCTTGTAAATCATCTCTCTGTTATGTATTAGTATATTTGTTATTTTTTAATGTATAATGTAAGCATTTAAGTGTGTTCCTCTTTGTTGGATTTTGTTCTTGTGTCCGGATGAGACTTATAGGTGATCTCAAACTAAGTACATTGGTGGTATGCTCTGGAATCTACATCTGATCCCTATTTGTTCCCAGTGCCCCTATGTCTTACTTTCTCTTGGATGCTTCAATTGTAATTCTAGAACTTTTTACTATCCCATTTTCTTCCTTTTTACTGGCGCTGATATAACCTAAATGTGTTGCAAGCGCCGTAAAACCCTTAAAAACAAACAAACAAACATCACGGCGAAAGTTGCATAGATAAAGGGCTAGCTTAAAAGCAATCGATACAGTCCATATAATATTCTATAAACGAGGAGTCCTCATCATTCAATCCTCTAATTGATCTCGGCAGAACCTAAGCTTTTAATTTCAGTTTGTAACAAGGGAGACAGTTGCTAGTTTTTTTTTTTCTTAGCCCAACTTATTTAAATAGTTTACCTAATGTAATAGATACTTAGAGATGCTCTCTCTCTTTCTCTCTCTCTCTCTCTTCTCTCTCTCTCTCTCTCTCTCGTCGTGTCCGTTCGCGGCTATTTCTACTGATGTATTACACGTGGTTTTGATACATACCTACACATTTTATGGGTGCTAAATAAATGTGATTTTACGACAATAGTGGCCCCGACATATGAGATTTTAGTGCTTGTCATTTTTGTAAACGGTATCAATGTTTTCACTATAGCATAGCTCTAAATAAAATCAATTTTTCCCATACTGATTATAAATATAAATTCAACATTTATCTAAATCGCCTCATCGTAATTCTCTTTTATTCAGTAAGACTCATAATATACAAACTAACTCTATTCTGCTGTACTCTGGAAAAACCCAAATATAAACATTTGGCCAGAAAATTCGTCCTTCAAACATCCA
>NW_027622601.1:0-31315 GCF_034508935.2 Berghia stephanieae
TTAACCGGAAACAGTTTTCTTTTTTAAAAAAAGGGTAACCTGAATCAGTTGTTGTCGTCAGATTGTTTCTAGGGATAAACACTATGCCCCCCAAAGCTCTACTACCGGTAATTATTTTGGCTTCTAATACTTTTGAACCTAATTTAATTAAAAACAAAGGGGTGCCATTTAGGAGGCCAAAATTTAGGTTTTATATTTCTAAGCAGCAGATTTGACGATTGGCTTTAAAATGTAATGAAGGGGAGAAGTCCGGAGGTGAAATTTCGTTCAAGAATTAAATGGGGTAAAAAGTTGATGTCAGAGCCCTTTGAAGGGAATCAGTACAGCGGTAAATTTGTTCAGTTGATGAGGTCAACCCGGATAAAACGGCTGCTTTTTATTTTGTCAACATTTTCAGGGGTTGTAGCCCAAAATGCTCTTTTCCGCAAAGTTCAATTAAAATCTTTGTATACAGCATTTATCAAGCTTTCTGGGTCATTTTAAAGGAAGGCATAGCGCTGTAGAAATTTTAAAACAAAATACTTTCCTATTTCGCTGAAAACCGGCTCTGTACCATTTCCGATGCGGAGAAGCCAATTTGCAAAACAGTTATTGTCATCATAACCCCATGTTCTTTTTTCATGTAAAAATGGTGAAAAAATTTCCCAAAAAAATTGACTTGTCTATTTATGACATCAAGTATTTCATTACTTCCTTTTGGGGTTGTTATTTAGGGGATTTCAGTCGCCATTTTGATTCTTTTTTACTTTTTAGGGTTAGCTCGAGAGGTTAGTCATAAGTGTTATTAAAGGGCTAGGGTGTTTGTTTTTCCTTTAAGTTAAGAAAAGGGGGAGCCATTCCGAAAGCTCCTACATCCCCAGTATTTTTTAAAATTTTTGTATTTTCACCTTGATCTTTTGTCAGCACGGTGGTAAACCGCACATTCAACGTTCAAAATTCCAATTCCAATAAGGGATAACAGAAACCTTTGTAGCATCAGTCGCCAATAAAGACACAGTTAAGTTACTGAAGAGTAGTTCTCTCAAAAATTTGGGATGAAGCACCTATGAGGGAAACAGGCGTGTGTTTGAATGTGTGAGAAAGGACTTTTTGTGACATAACAGGCAGTTCAAAACCTTTTGGGGCAAAGTTTTTGTACTTGGAGGGGATTTTTGGGAAATTCTACCGTTGTTAAAAAAGGGGAAGTGAACCCAAATATTTTAATTTCACACTTCCCAAGTAAATTTATTTGGAATTTTGTCACCTTTTTTCCACATGAACAAGAACATGAGGGTTACTGATGACAATAACTGTTTTGAAAATTTGGGCCCTTCTCCGCATGGGAAATGGTACAGACCGGGTTTCAGCAAAATAGGAAAGTATTCTGTTAAATTACCTACAGCGCTATCCTTCCTGAAAATGACCCAGAATGTTTGGGATAAAGGGCTGAAAACAATGATTTGAATCTGAATTTTTGCGGAGAGAGAAATTTTTAAACTAAAAAACCCATGAAAATGTTTGAAAAAATTTAAATGCAGCCGTTCTGTCCGGTTGATCTCATCAACTGAAAAAATTTTAAACCGCAGTGCTGTTTTCCTTTTCAAAGTGATTCTGACATAAAACTTATACCCGACGAATTCTTGAACGAATTTACACCCCCGGACTTCCTCCACATCATTACATTTGAAAGCCAACAGGGCAGTCATGCGCTTAGAAATATAAATCCTAAATCAAGGCCTCCTAATGGCACCCGTTTGTTAATAATTAAATTAGGTTTCAAAAGTATTAGAAGTCCCCCGAAGGATAATTACGGTAGTAGACTGGCGACATAGGGTTTTTATTCCCTAGAATTCAATCTGACGACAACAACTGATTCAGGCGTACATTTATTATAAATAGAAGACAGTTTTTCCGGTAAAATTGTCATATGCAATGACAATTAACAAGGCTCAGGGCAGACATAAATTACAAGGTGTGATTTCTTACACAACCGGTATTCAAACACGGACAACTGTATGTCTGTGTCACGGGTTCAGAGGCTATAGTGGCTTACACCATGTGGGCCACACAGAAAATCAACCGAAGATATACCAAATTACACAGACAACGGTGTTTACCAATCTGCCCTCATTTAAATGATGTTGGAGTACAGTATCGAATGAAAATTGTTTCTTTCCCCGCTAAATTGCGGGCTTTAACTGATATATATATATAAAATATAATATATATATTTATAATATATAAATATATAATATCTAATATTATGTGTTATGAACGCAACAGGCGATGTGCTGTTTATGTCTCTGTGATTTTCTTAGTCTGCCGTCGTCAATACAAAGCTTTTCTGATATTTTTATACCAAGTTATTCGTGATTTTTCTGCATTTTTCATATTTTATTTTTACGTTGCGTTTAACCACACTGTTTTTGTGTAATAATAAGGTTTTTACAATATTTTCGATCTTTTAACTTTTTAGGAGTCCCATTGAATATTATCAACAAGTCAAAACACCAATTGTCACTACAGTAACAACAATGGTTTTTTGACAAATTTCACAAATGAGGGAATTTACCCAACCGAAGAGCAACAACACAACCAAACTGGGAGACTAATTTTACACATTCTATTGTAAACAATATTTTTACATGCAGTGTTTGAGTTCAATTCTCACTGTGTCAATTTTACTGTGATAACCAATATACAAAAAATGTAGAGGGTGTAAGACGTAAACAACGAATCCATAAAAACCATTATCGCCATAACCCATCAGACGCCCTCCACCTTTCAGTACCTCCACAATGACTTACGACCATATAATGCTACTGACTTGTGGTGAACGTTTTTCAAAATCTAATGGTGCCAGGCCAGCATTAAGTACATTAATGTCACGACCAGTGAAAAACAAAGCGCCCTCGTTAATGAATACTATTACCGACGCCAATATGAGATTGTTTTTTTAATGGAAACATGACTTTCCGAAAACGGAGTCCGAGGTCATATTAAATGAATTAAAACCTGCGCATACACATAAGAGTTGAGTGCCGCGCGATCCAGCTATCCAACGTTCGAGAGGCGTCTCCTGCAGTTATTTCTATAAGACCATTTGAAACTGAAATTTGAAAAAAAGTTTCAACTGTGCCCAACATTCGAGTGTCTCAAATTTAATAACTCTTACAACTATTCTTTTGTCTATACCATCGACCACCATCGGCTCAGACCTTCCTCCTACTCATCGAGATTTGTTCAGAACTTGAAAGTTTATTGGGTCAACGACGAAGTACTCCAAACGTTTTCGTGATCATTGGTGATTTAACTCCACAACGACCTAACAAGCACTACACCCCTCTGCTGCTTCAAAGGCAAATCTAGATCACCACAGCCTTATCCCAAACACATCCAAACACCGCCGCACGAAAAAGGCCAGACTATCCACTGGCTTGTAACAAAGGCGTCGAATCATCAACCTAAAGTTACGGACCAGTGCGTTTCGACCTTATCACATCAATACAACATCGATGTGTCTACGCAAAGAGAGACAAAATAGAAGTCACATCCCCCGCAATTCCGCGCCCCCTCGATATCGGAGATTCAATGAAGAAATCAGGACAAGACTTCAAAAGATAATGATTGCAATTTTCGACTGTCCTCAATAACACCCTGCCGCGGTTCTTCTGGAGAAACACGCACCTTTGCGTACCAGAACGGACACAGATCGCCTCCTGCGCCATAATACTTCCAACGTCCGTCAAGAAAGCCAAACGGCAATGTCGTGCGGCTTGAACGCAGATGCACCACACTAAACATCCAGAGGCTCGAGCGCACTAATGCGTGTACAGGAGGAAGTGAATATATCACAGAAACGAGAAAAGGCCCGAACTAAAAAACAAAATTGAAGGGTGTCCAAATTCAAGGATCTATTTTAACTTTATTTCTGAAATTATGAAAATCAAAATCCAAATTTATTACTATCCAATATCCATAATGTGACTTACAAAAATCTTTTGCCAACACCATTTTTGATGGAAAAGTAATGAAAATTAGAACTGAGCTCGATTCGGTCAGGTAAACATCGCCACCGAGTGTGACGTCATTGCCTTTGAGTGAAGAACCGACTTTCCGCCGCGAATTTAGGAGCGCTTGCTAATCATGATGTGCATAGTGTCTGCACGGAGCGCGCGAGACAAGCCGCCATTAACCTATAAACACACGACATTTCAAGAAATTTTTAGATTCAACCATCGATAATGTAACTTTGATTATTAATGAATCGTTATCTTCCGAATCTTGCCTGATTGTATAGAAATCAAGCACTTGTAACCCTATCGACCAACGCAATTAAACCAGTGCCTTCTAATAGGAGTAGATGGTATGAGGAATTGTATTGCATGGTGAGATGCATCGTATCTTAGCCTGGTATAAGCCCGAGTCCTGTGATAATCATTGACAACTGTCCAAAACTCTTACCACTGACGTTGGGAGTTCCTCAGGGATCGGTACTTGTCCTGACTTGTGACGTTCCTGTACACAATGCCACTTGGGGCAGTCATTCGGCACAATGGAGTGAATTACCATGTCTTTGCCGATGTACGCAGTGTAACAAATCCGATGTGCCACCGCATACATACAGTCGTATGCGACGAGTGTGAGCGAGAGATCTGCTCGTCTATTTGCATTGGATGCAGAGCAAAATTTTAAAACTTAATGATTGACAAAACGGAGATTGTGCTTTATTGCACTCCCGTCAAATATTAAAAAGACAATACTACCATCAATAACTTTGTTGATGATGTCACATGAGAATATCATCCAAAGCGAAACACCTTGGCGTTGTGCTCGAACGAGCTGGTTTCAGTATGGACATTAAATAGAACCAAATGATCAAAAGCATGAAAGAGTGTTGCAGAGAGCGGAATATAATCCATCGAATTGCAAGACCATACATCCCTCTCCCGAGGAAGGTGCTGGCGAGACGGGTGAGCGTTTGTGCACTGATACAGTCACGGCCTTGATTACTGTAAACTCCGCTACTTGCTGGTCGCTGACATAAAGGCGCGAAAACTACAAAAAGTTCAGAATAGAGCAGGCAAGGCTTGTCCTAGGTATTGTCGTCAGTGACTCGATAGGTTCAAGGCGATGTTGAGGGCATTAATTGACCAACAGTTAATGCTCGTATTGAATACAAAATTGCTCTACTGTGTTTTGATGCCAACAATACCGCGGTAAGCCCTGGCTATATTCAAGACATGATAGGTCGGGCCCTAAAACCCCACTCGAAAGACTCCGTGAGCGGCTCAAATTGTGGTGTCACGCTAGCAAATTTCCAAAAACTAATCTTAAACGGTTTTGGCGATAATCATTTATAGTAGGGTTCCCGATGCCCTTCGCGTTTCGGATTCGTGTAAAAGTAACTTTCTTCATAAGCCAGAATTAAGCATACACAAAAATAATATTTTTGTCCTGATTGAACCTTGTAACTTACCTTTGGGGGGGTCGGGGGTCGACAGGGGGACACAGGACAAACAAGTGAAATAAGGGTCCAATTCATTATTAATTAACAAAACTCCCCTAATATCAAGAATTTAATAACTCACAAAGTAACCAAAACAAGTAACAGATTTAAATATATCACATACAAAAAAAATTCATACAGCATTTCAAAGAGTTATTGCAGCACGTTATTAACGTCCGTCCGTTCTTAAAAAAGCATATTTTTCCGAATATCACAAAAACAGTTAATAAAAATATAACTTGTAAAATCGAACAAATAACAGGGCGCACTCAAAGTAACACATTATTTTCCAGGATTGCACGTAATCTAATCACGGTTAACGGAGTTATAGCCCATTGAATTTTGTTACTAAAATTAGAACTCAAACGTAAAAGGAAATATCAATAACACTCAAAGAACTAAAAGAAAACTTGGTAATTATTTTTTTAGTTTATACAAAAAAATATTAGCTCTATGTCAAAAATCAAATGGAGTTATTGCCCTTTGTTCATATTGAACCAAAAAAAACAAAAACAAACAAACAAAAAACAAGTGTGTATTTGTGAACCATACATTTGAAACTTTTGGATAAATACAATACTTTTAAAGACAACTTTATAAGCTCCTGAAGAAGTTTAAACTGATTTGTAGCTAAAACAAAAATAAAATATCAATGACTTATCGCCCGATTAAACTTGTTACTGAAACTAAATACTCGTAGCCAGTCTTCCCGTCTGTACCAGTCCTGTGCATTTTCCACATGTAAACCGCAGTCCAAAGCAGCTTTTGATATAGTCTAGCCATGAATCGGGAAGGCGATTTCTGGGTCTCTTGTCTTCTACTGTTTCTTCCTCGGTGTTATACACTCATGGTTCTTACTTTTCATACAACCGTAAAGTGTGACCAAATCTTATAAATATACAGAATATTCCGGAAAAGGTTTGAGAATATCTCAGACTGCCTCATTGGTCCTTATTTTGTTTCCAGATTTTTTCTACGTAATGCGTCTAAAACTCCACATTTGCCCATTTCAGGTATTAGGTGTCAGGTTAGCAATCCATATAGTGGCCGATCACGAGTCAATGTACATAAAATTTCGAGTATTCTGATTCCTTAGTTGACAGATAGTAAGTTGGTTGTTCGTTCTAAAAAACGTTTTCATTGAATATTTCTTTTCAGGCTACGAACCTCGAGATTTGTATGATAAACATACTCTAGTCTATTTCCATTATACTTTGTATAACAGCCATATGTCTCGTTTTTCCTCGTTATGACCATAGCTAAGATTTCAATCTTGACCAAATACCAACAAACCGAAAATCTCAATCTGCATTGACATGTACACAAGCAAGGTTGTGCAATTCAAAGTTGCCTTCATGCTTTGCATCGTAAATAGGAACAGTTATGTTTACATGAACATTTTATGTCCATACGGAAGACATCTTTGGCCTCAGCAATGGATCCAAACAGAATCAATCTGTCATTACTTTCCGTCCAGGCCGTAATGTTTGGATTTTCATTAGCATCAATGCCTTATTCGCTGTGGCCCACATGCTTGCCTGAAAGAGACACGCGTTCTTAGATGTTGATGTAAAGCGATCACTTCGATCGATTGCTAGTTTTGTTAAGGAAAATAATTCATCCTTAGGATATCAATGTCGTGATCAATGCATCACCTATGTTATAGTCGGCATACACAATTTACAACGGCCTCATAGAGACTTGGGTGTAATGTGAAAAGAGCAAACCACGATCTTTGAAAATTCATGAATAACAGGAGACACTGGGGCTTTAGTAAGAATATACCAACATAACGCTTCCCTTAATTTGAAAGCAGATGTCCTGTCACAACCCTGTCAATGCATGGAATGAATGCGAAGGATTTGCCAGTCGCTTGCTAAGACTTGCGGCAATTGCTGTTCAGATGAATTACTTTCCTTTATTTTCCTGATAAAATAAACCCTAATAATCATGCGCTGGAATGTCTGCAGTATAGATGATGAATGGCCAAGAGATGACTAATACATCGTGTATCCGGTCCTGTTTAAGGCCGAGTGATTTAGTTTTGAAGGGCGGTGTAAAATAAGGACCAATATGCAGGGTATCTTCTTTGTAATAATATAGCGGTGTTTAACAAGTCCTTATAAAGATGAATAGCTATATTCATCAAAAATTTCAAATCAAGGCAATAACTCGTACATTGTGGAGAGATATTTCTCCAAACTGTTTATGGGATGTTTATTACAAATGAAAAGTATTTTTTGTTCAAAGATATATTTAAAAATATCAATAGTTTTACAAGTAATTAAATGTTTATTTAATCGAGAATATTCAAGAACACATTTCGTGCCTGGAAGACAACAATAAAAAAGGCAAAGACCACGTATTTCTATCAAAATTCGAAACTTCTAATCTTGCAAACAAGATTTAACATCTGAAATGATCTACATGACGTGAAAGATGCACTCATTCCATCTTACAGCCAATCAAAGACTTGACAACAAATTAAAAGACAAAATCCATAACATTCGTTCAGGAACTAGACCGGCATGAACCATTTATAGGATACAAATACAATTCTGTGGTACCCCTTTAGACAAGTTCCCAACCAGTTTCCACATAGTGCATAAACGATTTATAAAAAAAAGGAGCCACCCTTTAAATCCTGCTACCTGATCCCCTACCAGCACAGCTTGTGGCCCAACCCCATCGATACAATATTACCATCCATTTACATCAATCAATATACATCCATACGACTGGCGAGTTCCATCGTGCTTATAAAAGTGCCCTCGTCAAACACTTCTAGAAACCATCACTTGGACCACAATATATTAAACAATTACGTCCTGTAGCAAATTTATCCTTTTTTGTCAAACTTCTGAGAAGGTATATCTTACACAATAACATCTCAACTTAAGAACAACAGTTGGAACAACCCTGTCAGTCCAGCCTACAAACATCAACACAGTACTGAAACGGCGCTTCTTTAAAATTTTAATGACTTTGTTAAGTATACTGATGCTAACAATATCAATGTATTATGCCTTTTAGGATCTTTCCAGTTGCCTTTGACACCAATTGACACATGACCTATTTGTTCAGACACTAGAAAATACGTTCGGCAGAAAAAAAATTGGCTAATGGTTTACCATCATATTATAGGATCGATGGCAGACTGTCGTAGTGAATGTGTTCAGTCAGAACAAGTTATCTAAACTTTGGAGTGCCACCAGTCTCTGTTCTTGCATGGCCGTTTTACTGTAATATATGCCAGCCCCTTCTAGTGTATATCCAGATTCAATCTTTATCCTTTTTATGCAGATGATACGCAAATATATGAAGCAGCAACCTAGTAATTTTAAAGTCTTAATACACGAATTACGACTGTTTTAAGAGATTAAATCGTGAATGTACCATAATAAGTTAAAATTAAATGATAGTAAAACTGATATTTTAATGTGTGGAAGCCGATATCCTTAAACGGGCAAATAAATCACTATTACTCTCCGACATAGCACAATATAATTTTTCAAATAAAGCAAAAAACATGGCAAAGATTGATAACATAGTATTTTCCATGACAAGCCACGTGAATAACACCATGCAATCTTATGTACATAGAAATGAACAAATAAGCAAAATTCGGTAATTTAATACCGAAGCATATCGCCAAGTATTACTTAATTCCCTTGATTTAATCTAAATTGGACTATTGTAACTCCCTTTGGGCGAATTTAGCTAAAGACAAAATGAGCAAACTTCAGGTTGCTCATAATAACGCAGACAGGCCCATTGTAAGCAATAACCAAAAAATACCCGCAGCAACTCTCCTTCTCCGGAGTTACATTGGCTTTCTGTGGAAAAAAGTTGCCTATAAGAATTTGTACTGTTGTCTACAAATCCTGAGCACCAACAATAATCCATCCTATTTTAAGACCTTCTAAACATATATTATGTCCCCAATAGAAACTTGAGGTCAACAATGAACTAAGACCAATCAATCCTTGTCAAAGGCTCAAAGAAGCACATTGCGAGACATCAATGCTTGGATTGAGAACGACTCTTTTCTAATTTCGCCCCCCCCCCCATTTTTAGGAACTCTCTCCCAGAACACGTGAGATGCTCGGATTCGTTTGGCGAACGTTCAGAATCTCGCTTAAAAAAGTTTTATCTTTAACTCAAATTGCAATACTATTTATCATATTTGTTGTTGTTATTTGAATTCGTTTCACGTTTCCATCGAAACATGTCTACTGTAATATTGTTATGTTTTATATTAGTGTAAAACGCTTATAGCCAGTGACAACGGGGTAAAGCTCTATATAAAGCCATTATTATTATTATTATTTAAAGTACTTGACCTCACTTTAAACATTACTGATCACTGATGACCTTCAAGCAGTATAAAGCAAAATTCCAATCGACACAAAATTTTTTCTAAGATATTAAGCTACAACTGTGAAGAAAACTAATTTTTTACACGAAAGTGAAACGTGACCGATTTTTTTCACTAGGCGTGACACTACTAATTATAAAGGTAGTCCCCTATCACTTGAATTCCACTCCACTGTCATTCAAACTTGAAAAAAAGCAGCGTGATAACTTCCAAAAATAATCTGAAAACCTATCCTCTTGGAAGTATTTTAGTTAGATTTTCCAGAAATTAATTGCAAACGCATACGTGCGTGCGTTGTGGCGTGGTATATGTGTGTGTGTGTGTGTGTGTATGTGTGTTCACTCAGTGTATACCTTTAGTTAGTGTTGTATGTATGTTTATTATGTTATAATGCATGTATGTAGATTTAGAGTGTGTACGTGTTATACGATTTGTTTATGTGTGTTATGTTTATATATATATATATATATAAATATATCTATATATATATATATATATTATATATAATATATCTTGTTGTTGTGTGTGTGTGTGTGTGTGATCGTGTGTATATGTGTTAGTAATATATAGTTATGTACAGTGTGTAATAATAAAATGAATAATAATAATAATAATAATAATAATAAAATAATTAATAATAATAATAATAGATAATAATAAAAATAATAATAATAATAATGATGATAATAATAATAATAATTTTTGTGTGTGTTGAACCCGCGGTCTCCATATCGGTGAGTGAGGGATCTAGCAATGAATGACCTGAGTCGAATTTTTTTGGAATCGTAGAACTCATAAGGTAGAGTCACGCCGCTTTCACCGCCAGGCCGGAGTTGTCGTATTGTAAGGTCGCGGTTCAGAAACACCCATCACCGCCGTCGAAAATTTTTTTATTTCTATGTCTTCGGGCACTTTCTACTCACTTTCAACTCTTGTTGTTACCCAACAGAATTGCCTGCTTCCACACACTTTCTGATTAATAATTCACCCCATATACTCATGTCTCAATGTTTTCTATGTTGATATGTTTGTGTTGAGAATATTGGTTATTACCATAATTGCCTGGTCAAGCTAACTTCGCGTTGGTTGTGTGGCGTGTTGAACCCGCGGTCTCCAGTAATCGGTGGAGAAGCTCTAGTAATGAATGAGACCTAAGACCTTTGATACGAATTTTTTTGGGTTCGTGGATAGCTCATACGGTAAAGTCACGGCCGGCCACGTACCAATAAGGTCGCGGGTTCACACCCCATCCCCGCCGCGAATTTTTATTCTCTATTGTCCTTCTGGCACTTTTCCTACTCACTTCATCTCTTTGTTGTTTAATATTTATTTTGCGCCTTTGGGTAAAAGCGACCAGAGTACGGTGGAGTAAATGTTGAGTAAAAGAGCCTTCCAAGACTCAAACCCCTGCGCCACTCAGAGCCGGGTCCTCGAAACCTGGACCTTCGATCCGAAAGCGGATAGTCCATGCCACTAGGCTCGTCATCAACACAACAGGAGGGGTACGATCTGTCTGCCACTAACTTAAACTATATAAATAAAATGTAATTCATCAATTTTTGGAGAAGACATAGTTCTTGGGTATCAACCTATTGAAAAATCTGACGCTGATCACGAATCTGACGTCAAAACAGCGATAATCCGAAAGAAATCGCCCACCTTTTTTATACTGCCACGTACCCGATCGCCAATCGCCTCGAAAAAAATATAAAGCAAGCGGGCTTTTTGTTGCTAGCGACCAACCGTCCCTCCGCCGTACCAGGAAGTTGGCCACACACATTATACTTTTCCCTACGATTTTGCTTCAGCCGTGCCGTCCTCGATCGTTGTCCTGATTGAAAACTGAGCATGCATGGAACCCACTATCCTGCCATGGGAGCACTGTTGATTTCTTATAAGATATTATTATTATTATATAAATTATTATTATTATTATTATTATTATTATATTATTATTATTATTATTATTAATATATTATTACTATATTATTATTATATTTATTATTATTATTATTATTCATATTATTATTATTATTATTATTATAATAATAATAATAATATATGAATAAATAATAAATAATATAATAAAATAATAATAATTATTTTATTATTACATATTATTATATATTATTATTATTATTATTATTAATATTATACTATTATTATTATTAATATTATTATTATTATTATTATTATTATTATATTATAATAATTATTATTAATATATTATTATTATTATTATTATTTAATATTATTATTAATTATTATATTATTAATAATAATAATATAATAGATAATAATAATAAATAATAATTATTAATTTTTTTTTTAAATTTATAATTTTAATTTATTTTATTATTAATACTAATAATAATAATAATAATAATCAAAAAATAATAATAATAATAATAATAATAATAATAATAATAATGGCAGTCTGCCATTATTGGTTTATTATTAATAATTATTAATTAATATTATTAATATTATTATATTAATATTATTATTATTATTATTATTATTATTATTGTTATAATTATTATTAGTAATTATAAATAATAATCTTTATTGTCCACTAAATGAAGCATTTCCGTGGTTTACGTAGCTTTTAAAATTAAATCTATTTCAGATAGAAGGAATAATTGCTTTTAACAGAGCCATTTTTATAATTAACTTATTCACTAAATTATATCAATCAACTATAAATGTTCGAGTTTGCACAGTTTTGTGTGTTTAGTATGTTATATCCCGATGGGAGCGTGAGTATTTTTCCAATACGCATGACATTAATAAATTGCAATCAATATAATTTTAAAAGTAACGTAAACACACGGAAATTTTCCATTTTGTGACAATAAAAATTTTTTATTTTATATTTCAACTACCCAACATTTGACGCGACGTCACTATGAATGTAGACATCTAATAATGTGCGTGGATTTTTTTTTTCGAAAATAAAAAGCAACCAATTTATCGAAGACCTAATCACAATACAAGCTGGATCAATACGTCCTCCAATAAAAAGAAACAAAAGAGATGACTTAAACTGTACTCAAGGCATAGATTCATCTCATTTGACACAAGAACAGACAAGGCGTTTCTATACATAACAGAAACATTGAACACACTGCATTGACAGTGGAAACTCGATCACAAAAAGTTTGTGGAAGCTGTAAAATAAAGCAAGCAATGATCAAGCAATCTCAAGACCGTATACTGGTTAAATAAGAAGTCTTTCGAAAATCTAAAAGGAAAAGACCGATCAGGAAATATAAAATCCGACCCAAATGGATATCAACGGTTCTTTCAAGCCTTCCAAAACGGAATTTAGAAACGAAGAAGTGAATCCCACCCATACACGCCTTAATGGATCTCCCCGCCCATTTGATCAACCCATAACATCAAAAGAAGTAAGAAAGGAATTTAACACTTGTTCAACAACAAAGCTCGCGAGACGACAATATTATGCGCTGAACTATTAAAATTTGACCACCGTCACTCCGAAGAAACACAGTAACATATTTAACGTTACATTGGAGAACACAACCCCCTCAACATAAACATTGATTATCGATACAGAAACCTGGCAAAGACCAAAGGACCTCCAAGAACACAAGGCCAATAACACCTCGAAAACACTCTCCATAAACTTTCCATAACAGGGAACAGTCCACACGTAGTAGATAGGTACTTATCATACACCAAAGTGGGATTCGTCACGACAGCAGCACCCGCAGATGGTGTTTGACGCAAAAATGGCTGGCCGCGAAAATCTCTATCCGAGAAAATTAATATCACATCACCGGGTTAGACAAGTCAGTCGACTTTCAACACGATAATCGCCTGCCCTGCGAAATATATCGTAAACTATAATAACAGATGATGAAAAATACTACTGCGTTTTCCTTCTCATGAGACCTGGGTAAACAGCCAAAGTGAACTGCAACGAAGAGGGCCACAACCGCACAGATCTCATCGAGGGACGATTGCTGGGTCCGATATGACCCGATCCCTGGCGTTAATCGAGATGATTTTTTGCCGACACACACGGTGAGAAATTTTTTGAGGCGATCGGCGAACGGTGGCGAGGCAGTATAAAAAAAAGTGGACAGTTTTTCTCTCCTCGGATTTTCGCTGTTTTCACGTCGATTCGTGATCCGCCGTCAGATTACAATACGTGGATATACTAAGGAACTGTGTGTTACTACTAAAACTCGGTAAAAATAGAAAACTAAATTTTAATTTAGTGAGGCAATGTGGCCGTCAGAACCGATCCCAGTTAATTTCTCTCTATTCTATCCTTCGTCTTGCGCATAATAGTGATTACTTCTCCAACTAAATTATATCAAATATACTTTTGAAGAACGAAAATGACATCATCCACTCTTTAGTTATTGTATTAAGAGCAGCCCATTTTGTAATTAAGTTCTCACTAAATTATATCAATCAGGACTTTTATAACATTCAAGGTGACTCGTAGTTTTGTGACGGTACGTTAAATTTCGGACTGGCGATGTTGTGACATTTTATCTAACGCATAGCATCGATAACAGTCCCAGAGATTGTAATCATATTTAGCAATAGCTATAAAATGTAACTTGTCGAGATAGATAGATAGCTAGATAAGATAATAGATAGAAAATAGAAGAGAGAGAGAGAGAGAGAGAGAGAGAGGAGAGAGAGAGAGTGACCAGGAGAAATTATTTGCGACTATATAACCGCAATAAATTCAATAAAGGTGCTCAAATAACTTTATAAGGGTCCATGCCAACACAAAACATGTTTAGACGAGACATGACTGTATAACGATATACAATTGTTTTCCGATCAGAGACGACGCGTAAACAGCGAGGTACTCATTTAATTGGAAACTACGAAACTTTGTAAGAAGAATCCATTATAAATTTTACGGCGATCAATAATCATCAACCTCTTCCTGACTCAAAAATTATAAAAATATTGTTTAAAAAATTAATAACACAGCAAATTATTTGGCGAATATCCACTAGACGGGCTCAAAGCGCTTTAAACAATGGGCCCAAGCCAACAGCAATACTAAACATGAAGGACGAGATCATGACGCGTGGTCAGGCGAAATTAAAGATTTGTTTCCGACAAAGAACAACGAACGCCATTAAAATCTTTTACACCTGATACGGTGAGAAAATGTGAATAATGAGCCCTTTCCAAGGACACCACCTCTGCGCCACAGAACAGGGAGGGGCACAGTACATGTCGGCCACATAGCCTCACTATCAAATATGATTTATTATAATTTCATCAATTATGAGTATAAAAGATGTTCTAGTTATCAAACCTATTGTAAATTTGACGCTGATCACAAATCCTACGTCTAAACAGCGAAAAATCCGAAAAGATTGTCCAATTTGTTATTCTGCCACGCCCCGGATCGCCGATCGCCTCGAAAAACATTAAGCAAAGCGGGGCTTTGCGAGCGACTCGAACCGACCCCCGCTCGTCGCCTGGTATTTGACACATCATTTGCGTTTTCCACCTCGATTTTGCCGGATCGGCGATCGACCCTCGAATAAGATCTGTGCGTGTAATTGGCCCTCTTTCCAAATACCGTTTTAAAGAAATAGTAAAAAGCCCCAGACCGGTTTGATCGTTGTATACCCCGGAACATGGGGGGGCTCTAAAGGAAAATGCCGCCATTTTTGCCTGCCCTTCCACCGTATTTGAAGCCACACCTTCCATCAAAAATAGAATACGCAAACGATATTGATTTCGTCACTAGACGTGAAAAGTCCTACGAAAGGCATTAGAGAAATATAATCTTTTCGTAAACGTCAATAAACAACCGACAATACGAAACTGATAAAGACGACCAAGAAAAAGAAAAAAAATGTGGGATCGTAATTAGGAGACATAGAAAGACGAAAACATCGTGTCGACATCCGCTGTCATAAGCTGAACACACGTATGTCTGAGAACAAACAAACTGAAGAGAAGAATAAAGAATAAAGCTATAAAGGGCCTGGTTAAATAGTACTTAATTACAACTGTGGAACATGGGCACTAAAAAAATCGAAGAAGATAACTAGATGTCTTCCATTGGAAACACTAAGGAGAATCTAAATATCCACTTCCCCAACCAAAATAAGTGACACATCGCTGTACATAAAATGCGAAGAAGCACCGCAATCGTTGAAATTTTAGAAAGAAGATGGAGACTATTTGGCAAATTTTTAAGTAGGGACCAGAAGTATTCCATCAATAAGGCAATGGCGTATTCATTTACTCCAAAGCGACATACAAACACAAGGCAGACCGCACAACAAGCATATATACACTACGATATATAATACCTCAAGCGCCTAGATGACACACAAGAACTGAGATGCGAAAAGATTTAGAACACCCGAATCCATTGAAGCAGACCCCATCAGTTGAAAGAACTCACCACAAATTCAGAGAAGTTCCAACGGTCCGAAGATAAGAAAGCGATCGGCATAAGTCAAGTAAGTAATTGATAGTTTCTCGGGCAGATTAAACGATAGATAGATGTATTAAAAAGTAAAACCATCGCCCAATATTCTAAATTTGGAAACAAACCGCATTGATTATGTATTATCTACACATCTCAATCTCATAACCTCAGAAGCGGTCAACCCTGACGAATGTGAAAACATATAACACTGAAGTTGGAAAACCATCTGAGGGACCACAATAGAAAGCTTAATAATTACAGGCTATTTTTAATTCAAAGTAGGCGTGAAGTAGGAGCATGATCATCCGCTTGGAAATCATTCTAAAGGAAAACGAAATGACAATCGATAGAGACTGTGGATTTTCAGTGTTGAGAATCCTACCATATCAAAATCCGACTCAAGCACTCGTCCCAACATGGGAAGGAGCCGTGAAAACACAAGAAGCCACCTTTAAAAAGAAACCACCAAATTGGACCTACAAATCATTTCAGAGCATCACAAAAAATATCTTTCAGATGCAAGAACATACACGAGCACTAGTTTCAACACAGATTCACCTACTGCCTAGTCAGAAACAGCCAAAACTAAAAATAAATGACAAATCAAAATCCCTGGGCCAAATTTTGACTTATCCAACCTTCAACACAAATGTGTAAAAATACTCATATAGCAACAACCTATCCACAAAGTTAAGAATTCACAGGCTGGGTTTTCTGATATTTTTACCCAGTGGCTCACACCAAAATTACTTCAAAACATCACGGAGACCATGAAAGACTCTTCCTAAACGAATACCCCTAAACAGGAATTGATTATTGTCCTATTCTGTGCGAGAATTATACCGCGCGATAGAAGCAAAACCGATTGAATATAAATAGTAATCCCAATACGATAAGAAGTAAAGAAGAGTGGAAACAACCGAATGAAATGAAAGAATGCATGAAATAGGAGACTAAAAACCATAATGATAGGTAAAATAGGTATAAAAATAGCAAAAATAATTAAACACTGCTGCTGATCGCATGAAAATGAACAAGGGCGGTCAGGTCAAATAAAGCAAAAACTAAAGACAAATTGATCATTAAGATGACCGATGAATAGTCATGTTTGTGATGACAGACCAAAAAGTCCATAAAATAAAAGACTATTTTGATAAATAAAACCACTTGAGGACGCTGACTCTAGCCTAGAAGAAGATAAAAATGGCAACGAGAACAACGAAGCTATAACAGGCAGAGCTCCGGAATAATACGATCAAAGCCGACGAACTCAAATGCCACACAGAAGAAGACCACAAATATCCAGCAGACATGTTCAACGACATTTCATACCGAAAAGCCATCTAGATTTCGGCCAGGAAATCGTTTTTACTGAATAATACCAAAACAAGACAAAAGGCCAATTACAAAACCTAAGACCTATTGCACTACTCTCAACCCGTCTGGAAGCTGTTTAGCATTATTACATAGGATAGCGAATACGACCAGCAGTGGAGGAGTATCTGTCACATTCTCAAAGTAAGGTTTCGAAAAGAAAGAAGCAACAATGGCACAGTATGGAACACAAAGGTGACTTAAAGCCAAGATTCTCAGTACAAGAAGAATTTGCTATTCTCGGTAAAGATATGAGTTCTCCTTCGACACAAATGTAGAGCAAACTAATATACAACACCAACACTTTCTGGAGTGGAACCGTGTTTCATTGATAAGAGCATTACTTTGCCAATACAACTCTCACATTTGCGTGAGCAAGGAAATCCCAGCAACAATCAGATCAACAGTTTGGAACGGCACAGGTACGTCCTTAGTCCGATCTTACTCAATTTGTATCTAGCGGCAGAACTCAGAGATTAACATTCAAATTACTATAAAACAAAGACATTACCCGGAACTATTTACAACAGACGATTGGATATCATTGCAACTCAGTAACACTAAGAAGCAGTAACTATTTACCGACTTATCTAACAAGCTAAGTCAATGAACCTCTAAGAAAAACGAAACACAATGGAAATAACAATAGTTGAACAGACAAAAGATGATATGGAAAAATGTTAGGAAACATGGGAATTTGATAAACGAGGAAGATAACATTAAAAGAAGGAAACTGCTAGCACAAAACGCTTTCACAACCAAATAACTAGCGTATAGGCAGGACAAACATTAGCTAAAGCAAAATAATACGCCCTCTACGAAAATAATGCTCTACAACATGGGAATAATGAAAAAGCAATTTAGACAGTCTAGACGCCGCTACACAGAAAACAAATCCGTCGAGTCATAAGGTGGATATGGCCAGACAAGATTAGCTACCAAGATCTCTACGACCGTTTTCAGAGTACGCCCTGTTAGTGATAGATTAAAACAACAAAGATGGACATTCTGGCCACATTCTCCGAATAGACTAAACAACACCGCACAGACTGCAATGAAGGAATAAATTCACTGCCGGGAAGAAATACCACGGACAATACCGACGTCTCACCAACAACACCAAATGCCGACCCGAAGACATACATTGTCAGCTCATAATCAGCACCCAATGAGAATTTTGCATCCTTTACTTACTACTTTAAGCCCTTCACTCCGGCTGAAGCATAGCCATCCCTCCACCATGTCGCATCTTCTCAGCATCTTTCCACGTTAAGAGCCTTTAGTTTCGGTCCCCAGCATGCCCTTCCCACAATTTCCGGACCGCCCCACGTGCTCTTCCTCGTTCCCTTCGGTTCCATGTAAGAGTCTTCCCTGGCAATTTTTGCTGCAAGGCTTCTCAAGGTGTGGCAATCCATTTCCATCTTCTCCTCTTCTTTTCTATTACTAGATCTTCTTTGGCCTGTCATTTTCATAAATCTGCATTTCTAACTTTGTCATACCATTTAATTTGTAGTATTTTTCTCATTTCTCTGAGTTCCATTTGTGTGATACCAACAACAGACAGCAACGGTTAGACTAGAAATATGGACTTACAAACATGGTTCCCAATAACGCGGAGTGAGGCATGGGTGCATCCTTTCTCCTTCACTATTCCGCCTATACAACCGAAACAATAATGCGTGATGAAATGACAGAAAAAAAGATGAAGAGTACAGTGGCCTGAAGATAAATGCAGAAGATCTCTGACCTACGATATGCAGAACGACCACGCACTATTGTTAACAAACATCAACAGGTCTCAACAAACTAGTAAAATCGGTTTAAAAAAAACAAAGTGAAGACAAAGAGACTATTATTAAACGCAAAGAAAACGAAATAATGACACAGATAAAAAGCACACTGCTCAGGTCGAAATAGAAAGGAGAGCAACTGGAAAAATGTTACAATTTTCATTTACCTGGAGCATAACAAATAGAAGCCAATGGAAAATCGGCACCAGATATCAGGGAGAAACTTGCAATTGCAAGCAACAAACTAAACAAAATGATGCACTCTGGAAGAGGCGAGGGAAGTCCAGACTGGGGAAAAATTAAGATCCTAACATCCTGTATTTGTCCCTAACTGCATATATAGGGATGCAGACATGGTCTATAACCAAAGAATCAAAGAAAAGAGAATAACCGCCTTCGAAATGAAATGCTATAGAAAAAATCATACGCATCCCGTGGACAACCAAAGAAAGCATGCAAACAACATGAAAACCACTAGACTCAAAAAAGTCCCTGCTAAATGAGTAAGATAAAAAAGCTGAAAACACAATTACTTTTGGGCATGCTGACAAGACACGACACACTAGAGAGAGATGTACTGAGGGCATGCGGAGGCAAAAGAGGCAGAGGAAAGACACAAAAAAGATGGTAACAGATATACAGGAATGGCGCAACAACGGCGTGACGAATTGGCAGATGGGCACATTACAGAGACTTCTTCCGAAGAGACTGTGTGGGAGGCTACGTCCAAGTGATATGCCACACAGAGAGAGATTCTTCTATCAGTTGTTGATGAAGGACTGTATTTTATGCCTTGTGTTCTTATTCAAGCGCCACGTTTTCTCTGAGCCATACAGCGAAACCGATTTCATTGTGTTGAAAATTTTAATCTTTTTTTCCCTTCGTATGTCTCTAGAAACCATAATTTTTTCAACATGATAAAGGCAAAACAAAATATCTAAAGATGAGAGCATGATCTTTTTCGGTCTTTAAAACTGTGGCCATAAGAAAGCGATAACACGAATAATAAAACAAAAGAATCCAACAATGCAGAGAACCTACTGACAACCGCACAATTCACGGCAAGCGTCTTTGAGACTGCGTAGCCAGATCATCATCATTATACGGCGCATTTCGATTATAATTGCAACATTCGTTTTTTTCTGACTTGACGTTTTAAGAAACGACTGTTAATCATATTACAAATACAGAAGAATGAGAAAAACATAGTAAATAAAAAAGAAAAGTATAATCAGCCTATATTTACCCGAACCAAATATGGACACCACTAAGTCCTTGTAAATGGTTCGTTTATAAGAATAAGCTTGGAAAATAAACGAGTTGCTTACAATGCCCCCATCTTATTTCATGATAACTAGGTGTGGAAGCGTCCTGATATAACCATAGCAAGGAGGTGATTTCATTATTAGGGATTAAGCTCAGAAAATGAATAGTGATATTGGAGATTTAATCTGACCCGCCACAAACTAAACCCAGTGTTGTGTGGATGTGATGCTTGTGGTGAAACCGTGGGAGGTGGAGTATAACAAGCTAAATGCTATACTATCGATTTGTCCGCCAATGTATTTGCAAGTCTATCTAGCTATCCTAACCACCATTCATCAATCTATTTATATATCCACTATAGATTATTAATCCTTCTACTATATTTATATCTATCAGTCTATCTATCTAACAATCTATATTTCTTTCATCTATCTACGACTATCAATCTACAAAGGTATAAAATAAAAACCCACGAAATAAAAAGTGCTCGACTATGATATCAAAGGAGCGGTAAACATATATAAATAAAATATTTGAATATGATTATTGACTCCTACATTATCATCTATTACAGGTCGGGCCACACGCTTTTTATCCCCCTCTTTTTGATAGGCTGACGAGCTTTTTCGTTTTTGTGTATTCTGCACGTGTGCGCGTGTGTTGTGAGTAAACGGGTGTCAACTCGAGATGACTGAAGTACCATTAGGGCCGCGGATTCCCAAATCGGAGACTTTTGCTGACAATTAGAGAAAAAATTCTTGTACTTTTTCTTTATTTTCTGGATTTCGGTCACAGTTTTTGAATAAATCACTTCTTTAAAAATTGAAAAAAAATCTTTAATTAATTTTACAATTTCGCCCAGTTAAGGTCTGGTCTCGATCAACAAAACTGGCCTTTTTGTCCCACCAGTATTTAAACTTTAAGGATAAAAATAGTCTGGGCAATGTTATCATTCATTGCTACATGACCTGATTGAAAGCATTGTTTAATTGTTCTTGTTGACTCACACGTTGTATCATCAGATATTTCTTACTGATTAAATACTTAACTTTTTTCATTGTTGTGAATTAATGTGGTAACTGTTAAGAATAAGCAGTGTTACTGTAACTTGAATCATTAGTTCTAAGATATACATGTTCATTATAATTTTGTTTTAATTAAAGCAAGTCAGAAGTATGTAAATTTTTTTAAACGCTGCGAATTTTAAAAGCGCCATTGCTTGACCATCGTAGTTGTAAGTTGGTGGAGTGATTGTGCATATTAAATTTATGAAAGATGATCTACTATAGATATAAAAATGTTAAGTGTTATAATCGCCCCAAGTCCTAAAATAACTGTTTAAGTGTCTGAGAGTTGGAAAAGATTTAAATAAGTTAGAAATTTAGATCGCAAGCACTGCAACAATAGCTGTCCCCAATAAGATTGAAGATTTTTGAGTGAGCAAAAGAAAGATGACTTCCAGAAAAATTTGGATTGCTTCGGCCAGAATTGAACAAATAACGAATTAAAAACCTCAATACGGGAAAATTGTCTCTAAGTCAATTCAAGGAAAGACGTCAACCGCAATGCAGCGCCGCAAATTTAGCAAGGGCGAGGTGACATGAATCAGGCCACACAGCCAGCGCAACGGCGGGTGATCGAACTCGTGTACGAAGCAAGGACCGACGCTGACCAAGCTGCCCCTAATATCACTGGGATGTCTGTAAAGAAATGGTATCTGTTCACAAACAAGATCACCCATAGAATAATAGATTATAGTTGATTCCGTCTCAGGTCACATAAATTTTTTTTTTCCCGGCGGTTGATAGGGCTCCTCAATACGAGTTATAGGTTACAACGCGCGAAGCAGACCGACCGATCGACATCGCACGCGTAGATCAATTTTTTCTCGCGTCCTCTCGTCTCATCTCGTCCACTCCCGGAATAGAAAGGGGAGCGGAGCTTATATGATATAACGCAATGAAAGTTCGTTCCGATGACGGGTGGGGGGGGGGGGGGATATCACCTCTCCAAAACTTTACCTATTATATGAGATCCTGAATTCCTTATCCAATCATCGGTCATCGATGCTCGTTGACAGTTCGCTTTGTGAACAGTTAGGAGATCGTCTCTTCTCTTATTTATGGGCAGTCGGCTTTGTGTAAGGCGGTGAGTGTTTATACTCAAAGAGTACAGCTGACCGATGGGTAAATATGTCTCAATTGTTCTATGTACATTTTTGTGTTGAGAATATTGGCTATTAAACTTCACTCTGGCCTACTAACTTCGCTGTGTTGTGGGGGTGTTTATACCCGCTACCCTCCAGTAGTCGTGAAGAGGGATCTAGCAATGAATACCTGAGTTTGATACGCTTATTTTTGGGTTCGTGGATAGCCGCATACGTAGAGTCACTCTCGCACCGCCAGGCGAGTTATCGTACAATAAGGTCGGCGGGTTCAAACCCATCAACCGCCGAAATTTATTAAATTCTCTATTGTCTTCTGGCACTTTGCATATCACTTCATCTCTTGTTGTTACAACATAAGTGCCTGCTCCACTCACTTTCTGAATTAAATGTTTCCATAAAAGACTTCAATTCCTCCTTTTACTTTTATTGTTAAGTATTTTAACCTACGATGATCGGACATCGATACTAATGGCGACTATTAGCGAAATTGGGGCGAGAATTGATGAAAACCTTGCAGAATAGAGATCCGCCACCAACTGACAGTGACAGATGGCATTTGGTGCACAATACTGCTCAGCCATGATAATAAGGGCATCATACAAAATCTCACACTTTCTTAGGTTTTCTACTTCGCAATGTGCTTGAACTGAAGCCATTAAAAACATAATAACCTGAATCTAATCACTAAATACAAAATTTTTCTTGCCCATACTTATAGCCCGATTCATGAAGAAGAATAAACTGTTTAAACGTATTCCAGCGTCGTATGATACATCAACATGTCTTAATGAAGGCTCGTAAACGAAATTAATCATAATCAATTGTCGTTCATATGGATGGTGAGGAACGAAACCAACCGATTTTGTCAACGACCGATAACAATAAATCATATCCTGAATCGTTAACAAAAGAATAAAACATATCTCTTCGAGTTCGATTGACTCCAACCTCCTATACTCTCTTACTACTCTTTTACTATCAGAGCAGTGACCGCAATGCCGATTTGGCTTCATTGCATACCTCTATCGCATGGCCATATATCACAGTAACGGCATGTCTCCATTATAAGCAGCGATTATTAACTAATAACATATAATAGATCGAAGATTTAAAAGACAGTCCCCTTGCCATTTGCGGGGTTAAAACCATACAGCCCAATATCAATCTCATGATAGCCAAGATCGTATATTTCAAAAGATGAACAAATAAGTCAAAGAAAATGTCAATTGGATAAATCCCCAAATTTTCTTCGCACTTGCTAAAATGTACACCAAAAGTAAAAAAAAAGCAAACCCTCAGTTTTCTTTATAAATAGTTGACATTGTGTAAAAGCGCAACATATATATGTTTTTCAAACATCCGAACAAAATGTATATTTGACTTTATGTAATTTTGGACTTAATATCAGGATACCAAAAGGGCTTCTCATGAATCAAAATTTTGGAATTATAGAGCTAACAGCTACTACCCCGCTTCTTTTAATTACAAAATATATCCGCCTCACTTCCTCCAAAAACCATTGACCATCGCTTATCGTAAGCCTCATCGGTCTTAAGCCCGACGACATTCTAATTTCTCAAGGAGCAATAGTGGATATAAAGTGGGGAGTACAAAACGGATTACTAAATCAATACTTTGGAGAGTAAATACCGGTGCCATTCATGCTTATCTTTAATGAATGGAAATAAAACATGCCTCAAAAAGTTTGCATACAAGTTATATCATGTTTGTTTATTAAAATTGTTATCATGAGGATACGTCTATTAATGCATTGAAAATTGAAAAATCTGAAAATGCCCCCTGTCACGATCTAAGTAGGAGGTTGGCAAGGAAGGAGATAGGTAAGGATGAGTTAAATAGTTTTCCCCATAGACAGAGCGTTGGTGCCAATTTATTCTCTTCTATTGATGGTAAAAATTTTCCTTACTCTTTGACTGATAGTAATAAATGTTCAAGTTTAAAGAAATAGGTAATAGTGGGTGGTAGAGTATTGGCACGTTGTCTAGGGAAAGGTAGTTCAGAAGAATAGTAAAAATCCCCCGTTAAAGATAAGTATTTTTATATAAATTACAGAATTGCCTCATACAATAACAAGATAACACATAATAAGTCAAAGAAATATAATGCGGTTTTGATTCATTAGAAAGCATTCTATGAAGTATTATCCTTCATCCCGTATCACAAAGACGATTCATTTCTCTTTTGAGAGGCCTATCTGATTGGCGTGAGAAGTTTCCGGTTTCTATCTGACACACCGTTCAGGTCACCAGTCTGTAATCTGTTTCGATGTAGGGGCGTCCGGCTTGGTCTTTCACAGGATGTGGTTCCTGATATTACACTGATTTCACACTGGGTCATTCTAACGCAGAAGAGTTTGTGATAATAATACGAGCTTGATGATTACAGGCTGACGATTACGGTCATAATGTGAAAGGATCTGTGAAAGATACCGGAGCAAATCTTGACTATGTTTGCAACATTTTAATATCAATGATAGTGGATCGTGAGGGATTCCAAACAATACCCTTGACATCTCTACTATCCATGAGTTTAATCCATAAATGAAAATCAATGGGCATATTGATTAGCGGGATGGGGAAAGATAGTATCAATGAGAACATAAAACTATGCCCATATAATACTAAATAGAACTATCAATAATGGCGATAGCACAAGTGAAAATTCATTCCTTTATAAGGATAATATATTCAAAACATATATAAACACACACACACACCACACACACACACACATATATATATAAATATATATATATATATATATATAATATATAATTATATTTAGATATAATATATATAACAATAACAAGATAACACATAATTAGTCATATAATAATAATAATGCGTTTTAAATTCATTAAAAAGAATTCAATGAGTATTGATCTCATCCCGTATCACAAAGACTATTCATTATTCCTTTGAGAGGCCTTATCTTATTGGCTACTGACTCCAACATTGTGGTAAATATTAAAATAATAAGGCTCCATTCCTACATGTCGAGCGCTATTCGTACCATATTTGTAATCCAACAGTATGCCTATATATAATATATTATATATATATATATATCTATATAATAATATATATATATATATAAATAGATATTATACAATAATTATATATATTATATATATAAATATCATTATTATAAAGATAGTGAAGGAAAATTTTTATAGGATACATGAGTATCATTTATGACTATGATTCCTGTAAGTTTTTTTGGTTGTGTCTACTTAACTACTGCCAGGCACACAATACTAAATATATCACTTCTACAACACTAGTAAAATGGCATTAATTATAGAAACATAATGTAAATTTTTCACTGACCCTCGTGCGCACAGTTTTCTCCGCTATGTATAATTTTTGAGTTTCCTAAGAGGCAGTGAGCTCCTAAGTAGATAAATGAAAGAGACAGTTTAATCTCTCCCAACCTTTGACTTATACATGCTTTCGATGGGATTGGAGAATCCTCAAGAGCCATAATATTTTCAGGATTTTGTTATTATAATTGGATGTTTGTCCGTATCAATCGGGTTTGGGTGTCGTAACTGAGCGTCCGTGAATGTCCTAATTTAGGTTTCCGCTAAGAGTTGACACTCCAGTGACATCATCCCATCATACATATAGGTGCGAATTACAAGTATAAAGAAGTGACCCCAACATGGCCTCCTTTATTGTCCCCAGGGCTAAACGATTAACACAATTCTAACGCTACGATAGCCGTTGCATTGTCACGCCGATAGTTAGTGTCGAGTTGTGTGAAGTGACCGTAGTTACAATCGTGGAAAAGTTAGGCGAATGAAATATGACATTACACCCTCTCTAAATGTTCATTTTTACAAATCAATAGAAGTCATGCATGGGAAATCGTTTATAAAAATACACAACTTTGGAATTTCTTTCTCTGTATTTTGGATTGAAGGGTAATGTATTGCTCTTCCTTAATCAAACCTGCTCAGATAGAAGTAAAAATGCATTGTAACAAGCAAACCATTATAGTACATCAAGCAAATATCTAATGAATCTATGCCTGTTAACGTAACTTTGTCTTGTCATTACGTCACAACTCCGTGCTTCGAAGATAAGCGCCTGCTGTAAGTGTGGTGAGAACAAATGGAAGTGCCTAGGCTTATATTTTGATTAGATCGATTTCTTTGTTAAATTCAATTTGACCATTTATTTGTGTTTAAAAATCTTTATCGTCGAGAAATCTATAGTCGGAGGGTGCTTGTGGATAAAAGTGTTGAGATAGCATTAACTCATGACAGTGGGACTAGTATGAGTGCAGTTTTCTTTGTTTTTGAATAAGGCAATCCATTGGATCATTGTCATGGCCGAACGGCCTTAAAGAGGACTTTGCTTTGTATTGTTCGCCTTCCGTGTAACATGGGAACCAGTTTAGGCTCTTGCGTATTTCACTGACGCTTACAGTATACTTTGTTATCAAACATACGTACATACAATTTGTTGAGATTTCTGTAACTGTTCTATCTGCTTTTACTCTTGAAGTCCAAAACTCCTACAACTATTATCTAAAATCGGCCGACGAAGACTTTATAGCAAGGTCTCTCTGTGATGCTTCCTTGGACAACTTTTGTTTTGAATAAGGCTATCCATTGGGAACATTGTCAGTGCCGGACGGCCTTAAAGAGGACTTTGGCTGTTTGTATTGTATCGCCATTCGTGAAAAATGGTGACCAGTTTAAGTGCCTCTTGCGTATTTCACTGACGCTTACAGTAATACTTGTTACAACAAACTTACATACACTTGTTGAGATTCTGTAACTGTTCTATCAGCTTTTTACTCTTGAGGTCCAAAACGCCTACACTAATTATCTAAAAGGCGGCCGTACGAAGACTTTATATCAGATCTCCTGTGATGCTCCTTGGACAACTTTTGTTTTGAATAAGGCATCCATTGGAATCATTGTCATGCCGGACGGGCCTTAAAGAGGACTTTTTGTGCAGTTTGTATTGTTCGCCGTTCGTGTAACGGTGACACAAGTTTTAGGCTCTTGCGTATTTCACTGACTCTTACAGTATACTTGTTTACAAACAAACATACATACACTCTGGTTGATATTTCTGTAACTGTTTCTATCTGCTTTTTACTCTTGAGGTAACAAAACGCCTACACTATTAAACTCAAATTCGGCCGTACGAAAGACTTTATAGCAGGTCTCTCTGTATGCTCCTTGGACAACTTGTACATTTCTTTTTGGGAACCCAAATTGTATTGCCCTGTTTACAAACTTCATCGAATGGTTTTTGCCAATACATTTTGATGTCAAGCTTTATTTCAAATATTCTTCATTTTATGGTGTCTCCAATTTTTCTCATGTATTTAAAAATTGAACTTATTATCTTCCTCTTTTTGTTGTTGTACGAATTAGCCGGCATGTCTCCGGGTGGAATTTCTATTTTACCATTCTTTCTCCCTTGATTGTATCGGTCCAGACTTCTTGAATTATATTGCATCACAGACACTGTGGTGTCAAGTCGCATGGTGCCTTATGGCTTTCTGTAAATAGCAAACCTATAACTAATGATGGTTTATTTAATTTTCTCTATTAATATTGCAGAATAATGATTTTGTGTCTGGACCTTAAAAGTACCTCATTGTGATATTTTTTTAGTTGTAATATTACACCTCACTTTATGGTTAATTGCTATCAATTCTGTATATGTCAAATCCTGAAGGTCATTTCTCAATTGTTTACGTCTGATTTAAGTCATGTCTCTGTTCCAATCGCACATTTTGCTTCTTGATGAAGACTGATAGCTCCTCTTTTTTGTTTCTTACACTTTGAAAATTTATAATTATTAGTAAGTTTAAGTTTAGATATTAAGTTCCACACGTTACGTTTGTGAGCATCTGTCATTTTACTGTTGCTGTATCTGGTGCTTTCTGACACATGTCATTGGTAATTAATCATTTCTTTTTGTGTGGTGACTTGATTCCGTCCAAAACCTTTCACTAGCTCTTGCACATTATCTCTTGACAATGGTTGTTGTCAACTCTGTCTGAGATCACAATGTTTCAATTAAAGGATAAAAAAAGGGCAGAGACCCTCCTTGCATCTGAAATCAGTTCATAAAACAGTAATTTCGCGTAATTTTTAGGAGAAGTGCAAGCAGGTAGAGACAAATAGAAGTTTAGATAGTTTTCCCCAAAAGACAAAAGTCGTTCTGGGACTTTTACCCTGTTTTTCGTTTATTTGGTTGTTAATTGTGTTTTTTTGTGTGCGTGGAACTCGCGCGCAGCGCGCGTGTGTGTGTGAGTGAGGTGATATCCTAATTAAATCATCTCACTTGTGATTCGTTTTCGTTTTAAAAACTATCATTTCCCTTAATCACATTTGATATGCCAGAGTGGCTTGTTAGAAGCCACATTAGACGGTGGGTAGACAAAATCTGTATCTTTCGGGTAAAAGCAAAGGCACACCGCTTGAGACCATACTTCCCCCCTCCCTCCCCTCCCCACAAAGATCATGCATGGCAATGTACGGTTTTCATCCGAACGTCCCAAGGAGTATAGATTGTCAAATGAATTAAAGATTTAATAGGCCTAATGGACACCGATTTCCAAAAACCTCAATATCGTACTTTTTAGCAGCACTTATTAGTCAGCTAAGTACTAAGCTACATTGGTATCTCAGTACTGCCCAAGTCGGTTAGAATATCGACGTCTGGGATAAAAATTAAGGGGGCTTAACTCAATCATCCAAAAGATTTTTTACTAGTTATCAAATCTTGAAAATAATGTATTAAAATGCACATTTGCATAGATAGTTGTATTCAACTACCGTTAACATATAAAAAAAAAACAAATAGCTTTGATACACTCCTATAATTTCCTCAGAAAAATGAAATAAATAAGGCATGACGGTAAAAGTAACCCGAAAACTACGATATAGCTGGTTGAGTGAGTTAAACTAGGTAAATATAATACAACAGAGCATCAAAAAAAAAAAAAACCCAGTATTACTTAAAGTCAAAATAAAGAGCATGTAGTGAGGATTGGTTTGGGGTTGCATCTGGGTAGGGACAATGATAACATCACTCTAAACAAGCCTGATAAAGGCCTACGATAACTAGCCAAATACAAGTTCGTAACTTCAGTTTATAATATTATTTTAAAACAGATAAAATAATTAAAAGTAACCACCACCAACCCCCCCCCCCCCCCCCCGAAAAAACAACAACAACCTCCCCCCCCCAAAAAAAAAAAAAACAAACAAAAAAAAACAAAAAAAAAACAACGTATTTTTTTTTCTCAAGCAATCCTGAAATCACATACTGTGAATTGTAAGACTGGCTTTTATCTTTAACCAAAGTGGGAATTCACTAGAAGATTGTATGAGGAGCTTCGTAAAAGGCACCATACACGCCCGGTTTTGATCCGGTTTGAACGCCGATGCGAGCAAACCGGGGTGAAAACGCAAATGTGGTGTGGCCAAATCCTGGCCGATAAGCCAGAGGGACGGTCGATCGCTCGCCAAGCCCGCCTTGCTTATATTTCGAGCCGATCGGCGATCGGGGGCGTGGGCAGTATAAAAAATGGACAATTTTTGTCGGATTTTCGCGTTTTGACGTCAGATTCGTGATCAGCTCAAATTTACAAATAGTTGATACTAAACTAGTTTTTTACTCCAAAAAATATGAAATTAGAAATAATTTAATTATTAATTGAAACTATGTGGCCGACAGAACAATGCCCCCCCTGTTTTGTGATGGATACAGTGGTATTACTCACGCTTTCGGAACGGAAGGTTCAGGTTTTCGAGACCCGCTCTTGAGTGGCGCAGAGTGAGTCCTTGAAAAATCTTTACTCACATTCCTCACCGTACTAGGTGTAAAATGATACATGGCCGTTCGTTGTCCTTTGTTGGGAAAAAAATGGCACTCGCCTGACCGACGTCATGTCTCGTCCTATCAAGTTTAATATTGCTGTTGCCTTGGGAACCCCTTGTAAAGCGCTTTGAGCACGTGAAGTATTACGCCATTAAATGCTGTGTTATTATTTTTTAAATAATATTTTATAAATAATCGCGCAGAAGAGGTAGATGCAAAAGTTTCGTTCTTGATCATCGTAAAATTATAAAGGATTCAAACAAAATAAAAAATATTTTTTTTTTCATAATTTTCCAATGTAGTGATAAAATATTATCCATACTTTTTTTTTCCTCCTCACCCGTTTCACCGGGCAACATGACCGTGACCTGACACAGACATATGATTGCAGATGCCAAAAAGCCTTGACTACGTGATGACAGGTGGGCATTGTAACCATGAATTATAATCTACAAACAAGCACCCCCCCCCCCCCTAACACCACCACCCCTCCACACGCAACACAGCTCTGTTTTTTTGTTGCG
>NW_027622602.1:0-5000 GCF_034508935.2 Berghia stephanieae
AAAGAAACGTATTTAAAATTAGACCAGAAAACTCGTCCCTCAAATATCGACAGATTGAGAAGGCCCTCATCTTGCTTAAAAAACAACTCTCAAAACAAAGCTTCCTTAAATCAAAAGACCCGACGAAGTCCCAGGTTTGAGATTTGTTTGCCAAGTTGCGGGTCATTTAAATCGATAGATATTGAAGGACGAGTTTTCTGGCCATTTTTTAAAAAAATAACCCGTCTTTCTGGAGTACGACAGTTACATATAGCTGGTTAAAGATACCATTAATGGTAGCAAGTCTGACCGATAATCAGAAGGTCTGTGTTTTTGGGTGGGTCTTTTGCTTTGAATGCGTGAATTTCGTTGTATGTCTAGTTGTTCTGGTGAGATGGCTGTCATTTCGTTTGTAATTTAGAAAGGAGAGTTAGTCGTTGTTCTTTCCGTCTGTCTTGTACCGGAGACCATCCAAGTTGTGTGATCATGTGGTCTTTTAAACAAAAAGAAAGAAAAAAACTCCCCAAAATCGACGCACAATTCATCACCGCTATATTTCTCTATCTATCTATCTAGCGGGTCAAATAAAACGTTATTTGTGCGACCTTTTAATTCTGTTACGTCCGCGTAACGCAACAAAACTCTGCATCTGGAGCTGATTTAGTGGACGATACCCACCAAGCGAATGGAGTTGGACGACGAAGAGGCATCTTCTATCTAAAAGACATTCCCATTTTTTTAATTAGATTTTTTCTTTTTTTTTTTTAACAAAATTTTTTGTCTTTTTTAACCGAAATTTTTTCCTTTTTTCGAATTAAAAAAGAAATTTTTGGCTTATTCTTAATTTTTAATCTTTCTATTTTTTTTTTGTTGTAACCTTTGCTACTATATCTGTCCCTTTAGCCAACTGCTTCTTCTTCTTCTTCTTCTTCTTCTTCTTCTCTTCTTCTTCTTCTTCTTCTTCTTCTTCTTCTTCTTCTTCTTCTTCTTCTTCTTCTTCTTCTTCTTCTTCTTCTGCTACTTCTGCTACTTCTCCTTTTTCTTCTTCTTCTTCTTCTTCTTCTTCTTCTTTCTTCTTCTTCTTCTTCTTCTTCTTCTTCTTCTTCTTCTTCTTCTTCTTCTTCTTCTTCTTCTTTATTCTAGAGAGGCGAAGTCCCAGGTTTGAAAGTTTTTGTTAAGACGAGGGTAATTTAAATCGGTCAATATTTGATGGACATTTCTGGCCTAATTTCTAAATACGTGTTGATGGGGATCGAACCACAGACCTTCATTTTTGGCTTTTTTTTCGTGTATTTTTTTTTCTTGCATTGTCTGACATCTTTCATATACACTCGTTCAGTTCTTTATCTTAACATCAGTGCCTGCTCCTTAATTTCTTAATCTGGTTAAAGACTGCGAGGAGAATACAAAACATTCAAGTGATATCTTAACTCATTCCATGCCGATCATTTTCAGTATTCTCCCAAAATGGCAGGCTTACCCAGCAGAATTAAAAAAAAAAAAAACTCAAACAAGATCTCTAAAAAAACACAACTTTATGTTCTTATATAATAATATATATAATATTAATTAAACAAAGATCATTCTTCAAAGTTTGTGATGTACAAAATAAAATCTGAATTTTAAAAAATATGTATATTGTGTCGTAACGAATGTGACGATTTTGCTGCAGGTGGTAAGGAGAGGGTTAACACTTTCCTTACCAACGTTTGTTACGATACAACCAAATTTAAATTTCTTTTGTAAATATATCATAAAATTTTAAGAAATGATCAGTGTTGCAGAGCATGTTTTATATACCAAAGACATTATGTACCGCAAGAACTTTACTTCTATTATGTTTGAGTGATAAAAAATAAATTATTTCTGTGTTTGCTGGTGTGAAGTTTTGGGGAAAAGCCTGAAAATGGCTGGTAAGGAAAGGGTTAAACAATCAAATGTGACCCTTCGCCTCAAAACTGTATTAAGTCGGGATGGTTAAGATGTTGAAAATTAAATTTATAGCCAGAAACATCAGACTTGTGTTGAGTTTGTATGTTTTATTGATGGAGTTTGTATGTTTTATTGATGATAATGGATACCATATTGTAGGGTGCCGATGCCAACAATTTATATTTTTGACCAATTTTAACATTAAATTCACCTTTTCAGCATCTGGTTCGTTCCGACATAATACCGTTTTGAGACGAAGGGTCACATAATTTAGTTTGACCAGACAGCGTTTGGGACAGCGTTTCTCAGCCGTACGTCTTTGCTTTGTACTCAAAAGGTAACGAGTTCGATCACCCGCCGCGCTGTGTGGCCCTGAGCACGTCACCTCGCCCTAATTCACTTTGCGGCGCTGCACTGCAGCTGACGACTGGGTAATTCCAGTCTTCCCTTGGAATAGACCCTAAAGACAAATTTCCCCATGGGGATGAATAAAGGGAATTTTATTTTTATTATTTATTATTTTATTCCAACGCAATCACGTGACGTTATTTACAAACTCATTGGAAACATCAATCAATTTCTTCAAATGAATAATTTACTACTGTTTGTTGATTTTCTAATATTATTCATTCATTTATACACACGCACACACCCAGTGGGTTTCTAAATCTCGACAAATCAATTATTTCTAATTTTCCAGATTTTCCCTCCATGAGCTAAATTCAAATCTACGCGTTATTGTATAATCAGCGTGCACTAATTTGCAGGTCTGATAACCAAATTCATTATGGGCTATTTGTTGTAATGGAAATGTCAAAAAGTGGCGCAAAATATTGTCCATTACAACAATGAATGTAAAAATAGACCCATAAGGATGTTCGGATGTCAGACCTGCATATATGTACACATAGGTAGGAATCAAGTGACACAAAAAATGTCCTTGAATTGATACGTATATTTACAAGAAATTAATAGACCCAAAGAGACATTCTGGGTGAAATATTCCTCAATTTCTCAAAATCAGGAAAAAACTGAAATAAGGAGTTTATTGGAAACCACTTGCCTTTCTTTTAAAATATTGAATATTGGGGGAAACTTCTGAAAGTTAAAACTAAAAATGCTGAAGATATTATTGAATTTAAAAATGCGTTTGATAGGAAACTTTTTGCTTTACAATACAAATATGATGACATGTCTGTGGATGTTGAGCTCTCTACAGGTACTTTATTATTATTATTATTATTATTATTATTATTATTATCATTATCATTATCATTATTATTACTATTATTATTATTATTATTATTATTATTATTATTATTATTATTACTATTATTATTACTATTATTATTACTATTATTATTATTATTATTATTATTATTATTATTATTATTATTATTATTATTATTATTATTATTATTATTATTATTATTATCATTATTATTATTATTATTATTATTATAATAATCATTATTATTATTATTATTATAATCATCACCATCTTTATCATTATTATTATTATTATTATTATTATTATTATTATTATTATTATTATTATTATTATTATTATTATTATTATCATACTATCATCATTATTATTATCATTACTGTTATTTCTCATTTCAGGTAAATTCTGGGTCTCTTTTTCTTGTCTGACGTGTACTTATTTACAGGTCTGATAATCCAAATCGTTATGTGCTCATCATTTCAATGGAAATTCTTTTAAATAACTCGGACACTGTCCACTACAACAATGTTAAATTCAGCCCATAATTACGTCCCCCTTATCAGACCTGCAAACTGACGGATATCGACCTCGACACAAGACCATTATTACGAGATGATGGGAGATATTTCATTCATAAAGGTCATTCTGTATCAACCAGGTTTTCCAAGTCCTTATCGTTTGTTTACAAGTAAACAAATTAATCATTCAATCACAGGCTCAACAGATCATCCGTAAAATGTGTAAACAACCTTTCGAATAATTAATCCCCTCTATTCAGACACAGTGCAATGCCTTAACCACTCGACCACTTCGGACGGGACGCCTGTTAGGCGATACTAAATTTTTTTTAGGACAGTGACAGCGCCGTTAATGACCAGGTACTCATTTTACACCTGAGTATAATGGGAGTAAAGAGCATTTTAAGAGGACTCAACTATGCGCCGAGCGAAGCTGAACCCAGGGACCTCCCGATCCGAAAGCGAGTGTCGTACCACTAGACCACATAGTCGCACAACTTGTAACGATTAAACTCATCATTCTATTATTTGCTTTATAGATAGAATGGTCTTTGTTATAGTTTTTTGCCATCCACGTTTATGAGTACTTCTCACTTAACTGTATGAACCAGACTATAAAAGTTCATGGTTACACATAGTCTTGTGTGTTGGTCCGTTATACTTCCGAATGGCAATGTTTTGAACTTCGGAGCCAAGCGCATACTATATATATATATATAGAAACACCGGAAATACATGTACTTTGTCAACCAGAATGCTAAAAACCTGAGTTTGGAGTCGCAATAGCTCAGTTGGTAGAGCACTCGCTTCACACGCAATCGGACGAAGATCGATCCCAGGCGCAATCGAGATTTTTTCTGACCCTCACCCCTATCCACCCAGCAATGAATGGGTAGCTGGGTCTGTCAAATTTGGCGTAAAGTACTTTGCGATAGAAGCGTCTTATGCAAAGGATAGCAAAGAATTGCTATTGTCCGTTTTACCCTATAGAAACCGGGATAAACTCCGGATCCATGGGCCTAATAGCTCTGAAAGACTACTATTTATGCAGTGAATCGTTGCTTGCATCAGACAACACAAACCTCGATCACCAAATGTCACATACCCAAGTTCGTGATATCCTCGAGAACATAGACCTGAGTCTTTTACAAGCAATTGAATAAGTTCGTGGTTTTAAACACTTAAAATTATGTTTGATCTTATATATATATATATATATATATATATATATATATAAAATATATATATATATATATATATATATATATAGAGAGAGAGAGAGAGAGAGAGAGAGAGAGAGAGAGAGAGAGCAATATCCACTATACTTGCTCAAAGCGCTTTAC
>NW_027622602.1:10000-12135 GCF_034508935.2 Berghia stephanieae
TTATGGGCTCATTCTTGTAATAGAAATCTTTTTAAAAATGACGCAAAATACATTATACAACAATGTTAAACCAGGCCCATAAGTGGATTTGGATGTCAGACCTGCGTATTTGTGGATGCTTTGTTAACCTACAATGCAGCACAAATCCTTTTGAAATGGTATTCTTTTTTCCACTATAACACAATAAGTCGAATGCTTGGCAGGTCTGTATCACTGCGTACTTAGATACGTTAGTTGTAATAATATCTATTGAAATACCACCTTGAGTGGCGATAAGCCAAATTACACATCTGGAATACAACATTTGCATACAAAGCTGTTTGAGTACAGAATTATTGAGAAAATTTGTGGATTTATTTTTCTTGTAACCATTGTTTAAAATATATCTATCTTATTATGTATATATTTCCGTCTTTTTATTTTTAAATTTTAAACTAAAGTTAGGAATTTGTTTTTGGCCAGTAATCGTAACTTTATCAGACTTATTAGACCCCTACCTAGATCAAAACAACAACCCCAACCCCCCTGACAACATTAACCCTTGTTCTGAGTTTAAGAACATAGGCAAGTTATTGTTCTTAGGCCGAACTGGGCTTTTATGTTCTATATCATTCTATTTCACCCAGTTTCAACCCGTTGACATTTTAAATCCCAGCCCGTTGACAACTTCTCGTCAGGGCAAAAGTGGATATCAAATACTTAATAGTATTAGTGCTAACGAACGAAGTACTGAAAATATTGAGGACTTGTTATTAGTGTCCTTTATTAATCTTTAATATATTGACATCGTCTATGGAGATAAGTTTAAATGCACAGTTGTGCTTTCGGCTTTGGAATTAGTTTGCGTGTTGTAAAGCCGCCAAATTCCATCCCGTCTATACAATTACCTCGTTTACTGGCAATTTGATAACGCATTGAATTCGCCATGAATTAAATCTATCATTATGTCATACAGCTAGTCTACTCAAGACTGTACAACTTATAACAACATTTTCTGAAGTTAAAGGACAGGTATCGACATCGTTCAAAAATTTTGGCTAAATTCAAGCTATTATTGATGGCATTCACTGAAATATCAAGATTATTAAAACTGCTTTTTAAGAGATACAGAAATTTGGTGTTTTTTTTTCGCTGCTTATACTATTATGACTAATATAATATTTTGACAAATTGAATACTAGTCATTTAAAACAAATAGTTACTGAGTGCTTACCCACTATTATAGATTTTTAAAAAATGTAAAAAAGGCAAAACACACGTAGACACACAATAGACACACACACACACACGCACACACACACACACACACAAATCAAACAAAAGCAGGGAAAATACCAACAAAAGAAAACAAATAAAAAAGACAACAATAACCCCCCCCCCCCCAAAAAAAAAAAAAAAAAACAAAAAAAAAAACAACCAACCCCCCCCCCCCCCAAAAAAAAAACAAAACAAAAAAACAAAAAAAGAAAATTCCCAATTTCCTCGTGCTAGCCAACCCAAATCTCGACAGGTATTGAATGGACTTCCAATAGGAAACACGACAATTTTTCCCTTTTAAGAAAACAATCACCATTCTGGAAAAAAAATCATATCCCCGAAAAAAAAAACAAACAAAAAAAAACCACGAAAAAACCACCACACACACACACACCAACCAACACCTCAAACAAATACACACTTTAATGATTATTTGATCCAAAAGAGGAGGGGGGTTTTGAAACAAAGACGAACGGTATATCATGTAATTTCGGGTTCGAATCCCGCTCAGTAAAAGCAAAAACGGAATATTGCCCAGCTTAGTGTGAAGGACGAAAAAAGGGAAGCAATATTTGTCCCTACTACGGCAACCAGGTTATGCTATTCGACCTAAGGACGAATAGGGGACCCAAGAATTTGACGTCAATCGAGTCTTTGGTTTTTGTTTGTTTTTTTTTTTTTTTTTTTTTTTGCCACCTTTTTGTGTCGGTAATTCCATTAAACCTATTAATCAGACTATAACAGTTTTGGTTACGCAGTTTTGTGTGTTTGTCCGTTTACCCCCGGAAAAGACGATATTGTGAGTTTCTTAGCAAAGCACATACTATCTAATTGTGAAACGGGTCATACATCATTAATTGGTAAAATGGGAATATGGG
>NW_027622603.1:0-12161 GCF_034508935.2 Berghia stephanieae
TATGACACTTGGCTTTTTGCGACCTGTAGGTCCTTGGATCGAGTTAAGGCGTGGATGACGTAAGCTGAGCCAATGGAAATAAGTTCTTAATTCACATATTTTCTCCCCACTCAGATGTAAAACGAGTACACGGCCTGTAAGATTATTTTCCTTGTCGAAAAAATATAATAAAAGCGTCTTACAGTAACTTACAGGACGATGGTTTTGCTATTGGTTTAGGACCCCTTTTAAAGAGTGTTGGGTGTATTTTGCTGATTTTTCTTTACTGTTAGGATTTATGCCAGAGCAGACAGAGAGATTCCTCAGTTCGGTACGGCTTATGACCGTGGTTATAGTAAAATAGAATTCAACTTCTAAATGGTTAAATTATTATTTGCTCTTGGTATAGACGGATATTGTTCCGTAAGAAAGGACACCAAAATGACGACTTGTTTGGATCCCTACTGTCTGCTGGGAAAATAAAGGAAGCACTGTGAAGCATATTGACAACTGGAAATCCATGGGGAATGCATTGTATAAGTATCCATATTATTCATTTATTTTTTTATTTATCTATTTATTTATTTATTATTTAATTATTATTTTTTTTATTAAATTAATTGATATTTAAAAATATTTATATCGATGATATTTATTTATCTTAATCCAGCGACATACAGTATACGATTTATATTCAAAATGCATCGATGCTTTGTCATTGTGCGAGTTGGGTTCAGAGTTGAGAGTCTTAAATGCTCTCCTGTCATCAATTTCTCTGCTCCGGACTTATCAATAACACTGCTTGGCCGTACAGTACTCTGAAAAAACACGCTTTTAAAATGTTGGCCAGAAAATTCGTCCTTCAAATATCGATTTATTAGAATTACCCTCATCCTGTCACAAACTCGCCTGGGACCTCCTTGAAGACCTAGGTCAAATATGAAACTTCCTCGAAGATCCAGATTTGAGAGTTTTGACAAGATCATTTTAATCAATCTATATTTGAATGACGAGTTTTCTGGTCAAAATTTAAAAGAGTGTTTTTTTTCCAGAGAACGTCAGTGCTGTACTGTGTCAAAACACATTGTAAAGATTTTGACTATAAAGCTTTTACTTTAGATATCGATTGATTAAGATTAAGATGGCCATCACTTTTCAAACAGTGTCAGATCCGAGGCTTCTTCGAAGCAAAGAATTGTATCTTTTTGACGACTTGAAAGTCACGACATTTTTATTGATCAATATTTGCATTAACAAATCAAAATGTATTAATGATGATAATGATAATAATAATAACAATAATAATAATAATAATAATAATAATAATAATAATAATAATAATAATAATAATAATAATAATAATAATAATGATGATGATGATGATGATGATGGTGGTGGTGGTGGTGGTGATGTCGATAGTGATGATGGTGGTGGTGGTGGTGGTGATAAAAATGTTGCTAAAATTAAATGAAAAGAGTTTTGTCAGAGTAAGACAGAATAGCAGAGATAGTGTGTCCGTTATTAAGGGGGTACGCGCTGGTCGAGAGGACGGTTTTACTATGAATTCCACTAAAATTATCGAAAATGAGATTAGGGCACTTTCAGGTAATTCAACCTTTCTTTAACACACTGAAAACATTCAAAAGGCTAAATTTTTACAAAAAAGTGCTTTAAATAATTTTTTTGTGACGCAACTATCGTCTAAACGCAAAGTTTTTCCGTCATTTTCGTCAGAATCAACGTTCGATAGTCCTTAGTAACCTGCACTGAACCCCGGCTTATTTGGTATTAGCAGAAATGTCAGGGAAAGGGCATTTCCGTTCTTTCACATTCTTTCACGTATGTGTCACAGGTCGGCGGGGAAATCGAGAAATTCCAAGCCTATTTTCCTTTCTTTGATTGGCTGAAGAGACGTCTAGGAGTTATTTTTAGTAATTACCGTCATGGAAAATTTTAGCTCACATTCCAAGACCAATCGTAACCCGGTTTTCAGTCACGTGACATAACAACGGGTACATTTCCGGAGCATTTGACTACGTTTACTTACGCTTCGATTCGAACTGATTTTTGATCATTTCATGACAAACTTCACTCCATTTACTTATTTGCAAAGTTTTATCATCATTTTCCAAAGAACCAAGAATTGGTAGATAATCATTTCGACGCCTGGATACCGCTTTAGCCAGTAAGTATGTCTATTTATTTATTACTAGTGGAATCAGATTGACCGGTTACAGTCTCAAAGTGTGCATTCCATTCTAAAATGTAAACATTGACGATAGTAAAAGAGAATGCTGCTCGTAAATAATTCTAAAGGCTAATTTTTGTTTTAATTTTATTTTTAATACGATTATTAAGAACCATACTGTTTTCTTTGATTTACATTAGACTAGTGAAGATCATTGAGCTTGAATAAGGAGATAACTAAACGCCGATCTATAGTAGATCTTAGACAGACAGATAGACGTCGAAAGCTAACTTAGACTTGGATTACCATTGACGTCAGTGAGTTAGAACTTAGAGATTATCTAGATTGTGCTTATTTTTTTTTTTATAACCATCATTCTACAAGAGTCTGTGTGTGTGTGTGTGGGGGGGGGGGGGGGGTGCTTTCAATGCTCTGAGGTATGGTTCTCGTCTCTTGACCTAAAGGCGTTTCTTTCTTTCTGATCTATAGTTTCTGCCTTTTCACCTTTCAGTGTAGGGCCACTTTAAAGTGAAATTACTCTAGACCAAGGCATTAGCCAAGCAGGTGGTCAGCCCACTGTGACTTTTTGTTACCTTATTGTGGTAGGAATTCATTTTGCCCAGAAAGCGGCCTTTCTGCCTGCTCTTTTAATTTCTTTAATGTTTTTTTTTTTTCTTTGATCCAAAGCAATACCAGATCTGTGCTTAACTATGATTGGTAGCCAGAATTCTTATGTGTGGGTATCTTTTGTGCTTTTCAAGGCAAAACTTTGGGCTGATTCCAACACTGCTTAGCAGTAGGGGGTGCAATAAAAATGTTATAATAAAATTATTTTTTTAAAACCCCTTTATTCATCCCATAGTGGAAATTATTCTCCAGGGTCTATTCCAAGGGTAGATTGGAATAACCAAGGCGTCAACCGCAGTGCTGCGCCGCAAATTGAGCTAGGGCGAGATGGCTTGCTCAAGTCCACACAGCACAGAGGCTGGTGATCGAACTCGGTACCTTTCCGGTACGAAGCAAAGACCGTAACGCTGAGCTAAGCTAACCCCCGATTTATTTATTTTATATATATATATATATATATATATTTTTTATTTTTTTTTTTGTTTAATTTATTATGGTATATTTATATTTATTTATTTTCACAGTTTGTCATGCCTAGAGCCAAGGTTTCCACCTTCAATGCTTCCATTAGCAGCATGAAAAGGAAGTCACGGAAAGATGTTTTGAAGAAGGCAAGGGATGCGAAGAAGCAGAGATTTTTTAATGAACCAGAGCCAGCATCCACATCTTCTGTGACATCTTCGCCCCACGCAGCGACTTCCCCTTTATTTCCATCATATTTTTCTTCGCCGCAACCAACAGCTTCAGCTTCTGCTTCTTCATCATCAGCTCGTAAGTTGGATTTCTTTGCCTCTACGTCTGAGCCTGCATCTTCGTCTTCATTGGAATGTTCGACCATCGTGCAGCTGATTGTATTCCAGGATCTTGTTGATTGTCTTCTCTGCCCTTTTTGTTTCCAGTCTACGTTGGAGGTTTCACGTGATTCTTCTGTTGGTCTTGCCATTCGTCTACATTTGTCTTGTAAATCATGTTCAAAAGTTATATCGTCCTTTTATACATCTCGTAAAAAAGATAACTATTTTGAAGTTAATCGTCGTGGAGTCGCTTCATCCTTGGCTAATGGAAGTGGACAGGCTGGCTTAGCCTCATTTTGCGGCATGATGGATATGCCTGTACTACATCATAAGACCTTTCTTCGCCACCAGAAGGCCATCCACCGCCAGTTCGCCAGCTATTCGTCTCGTCTCCGTTCTGAAGCTGTTGATGTTGTTCGTCGAGCGTATCCTGAGCAGGCAGGGCAACCAATTGTTGATGTTGATGTTTCGTATGATGGTAGTTGGCACACGAGGGGACATAAATCAATGTTAGGGATAGGATGTGTGATAGAGAACAGAACAGGACTTGTAGTGGTTCTTTCTAAGTATTGCCATAAGTGTGTGACAGTAGGAGACAAGCTGAAGGGGGATAGTGATAGGTATGCAGAATTCTTGAGTGGCCATAAGGGGGAGTGTGATAGGAACCATGTAGGATCATCAGGTAGTATGGAACAGGTAGCGGCTGTGAATATGTGGAGTAGATCTGTAGAGCGGAATGGACTTAGATATAGAACAATGATTAGTGACGGGGACAGCAACACCATCAAGCAGCTAAACAATTCGGGACCGTATGAGGGGATGACAATTGAGAAGAGGGAGTGTGTAAATCATGTAGCGAAGAGACTAGGAACAGCATTGCGGAAGACTGTGGACAACAACAAGAAGGTAAATGTAACGTTAGGAGGGAATGGAAAAGGAAAATTGACAAAGGCAAAGATCGCCAGACTTCAGAAATATTACACGCGGGCCATTAGATCAAACAGTACTGTGGACGACATGCGACGCGCAATTTGGGCTTCTTTTTATCACTGCACCTCAACCAATAAACAGCCACGCCATGAGTACTGCCCAGAAGGAATTGATTCTTGGTGCTTCTACATGAAAGCCAAGGCTAATGGTCTGCCAGCACCTGACCACGACAGACATATGACCACATTTATTCTACCGACTGTAGCAGAACACATCCATGACGTTTATGTTAGATTGACTGATGATGATTTGTTGGGGAGATGTTTATTTGGAATGACTCAGAATGTAAATGAAAGCATCCATGCTTTGATTTGGTCTAGGTGTCCAAAACATGTGTTTGTAGGGAGACAGCGTTTGGAAATTTCATGTGGGATTGGAGTAGGAGAATTCAACAAGGGAGCAAAGGCATCGCAGGATTTCATTTCGGCAATGGGACTTAGTGTGGGACGACATTTTGTGGAGCATGCGACTAAAAGGGACAATGTTAGGATAAAGAATGCAGACAGAGCAGGTGAATTTGTCTTTAAAAGGAAAAGGGAGATGAGGAGGTTAGCACAGACAAGGGAGGAAGAACGTTTACATCAACTGGAAGGCGGTGAGCAGTATGCTGCAGGCGGCTTCTGATTGCGGAGTCCCAGACGACACGTGACATTGGATGGATTACCTCAAACGGATAAGTACCATTTTTATAAATTCATAACTAATTGTATCTTTTTTCCACAGGAGAATGATTCTTGGGTCTAAAACAACACAGTTTAGGGGTTCATGACACTATATTTTGTATAATCTACGAGAATGTTCGTTTTTTTCCCATTTTCTCAAAATGTCATTTTCTTAGGGGGTGGGATAGCAGGGAACAAGATTTCTCAAAAACTGTCTATTCAATTTCTTTTTCCTTTCACACACTTGTGTGTTTATAGTGTGGCTACATTATGTCAGAGGCTTTTGGCAATATAAGCATTATTTTTTTAGATATGGGGGTCCAAAGAGGGTAAAAACTGCGAAAAAGGAAAAATTTTCACAGTTTTACGGATTGAAGACTTCCGGATGCTATAAAATCTTTACTAGGATAAGAATAGAAAAATCCCTCTGACATAATGTAGAGCAGTATTAAAGACACCTACATAGCAAGTTTCAGTGAAATTGAATAGACACTTTTTGAGAAAAGTTGTTCCCAAAATCTGAAGTTTTCGGGGCGGGGTACCCCTAAAATGCCACCTCATACACACCGATAGTGGAAATTATTCCAAAAAGTCTTTAGAAATATGCTTGGACACACATAATACTGCAGAAAAAGCATTGAAAAGATCATTTTTGATAAAACTTAATAAAATTGTCCTTATTGTGACAGTACCCCCTTAATTTCTTCCAATTCATCCATGCCATATTATGACTGATAGGGCTGGTGATTGCTGGCAAGGTTTTATCACGGACTCCATGTTAGTGATACGACTGGAAATGTTAGATCGCCTTATCTTGGAATTTCAACGCCCACATTATATATAATATTATAATATTCGCCCCCTCGTTTTATACACTAGTTAACAATTTCAAATAAACTTAAATAAAGTGACGGAATGCATAATCAGGTATTATGCCGTGGCGAACAGATGAAGAAAAAGGTGAATTTCAATTTAAAATAAGAGATATGACATGTTATTTATTTAGCTCCTAAAGAATTTATATTCGTTTAATTTCTTAAGACAGCAAGAAATGTTGGCACGATTGTGGTGTGTTTTGTTATAAATTAATTTTTCACTATCAAAACCGTCCAGACATAACACCGTTTTGAGGCGATGGTCACATACTATATTACACGTTTGTTTGCTCGAACAATTCGCTAAATTCTTATGGTCCCTGAAGTACGTAGTATAATGCTGGCCGGCCGTCTGAAAGCGTAGCCATCGTTATGTTATAGCCTGACACTGAAATCCAAAAGGACTGGCAGTTTGACGTCATTATTTGTTTTTTTGCACCACCTAGTGAGTTGTCGTTAGTAGAGTTTATGGAAACAAGTCATTTCATTGGTTGAACTATTGAATTCAACTCACGATTTGTTTTCTTTTGTGGCAAAAGACTGGCATTTTGACGTCAATTTTTGGTCTGAAAGTCTCCTGATGGCAATCTTTAATTGTTCTAAGAAATCTAAAGTTGAAGAATTTTTGACATGTGGGGGTCATCAATTCATCGATTTTTCAGGTTGAAATGTGAAAAAAGTGTTTTGTCAGTGTACTGCAGAACTGGTCTAGTCTGTCGTCCATTTAATGTTTAATGTATTCCCTCAAGTACGCCACCGCCACTACAATTACCCAACGTCTACCTCAGGGATGCAGTCATTTGACAAGGGCATAGAGTTAACCATTTGTAATTTAGCCATCTAATCGACCTCGCCCTCTTGAGTATTTCATTACCCAAATAATTCATTTATCTATTTATGTCCGACTATTGATTTACCATTATTTCAATCCATAAATTACGTCTACAATCGTTCATTCATTCTTTCATTCATCAATTCACATGCCGTGGTTAAAAAAAAAACATTTGAAAAATCCTTCGATGTATAATTAATTCATCGATCCATCCATTCATCCATCCATCCTCCATCCATCCATCCATCCATCCATCCATTCATCATCATGCAGTTGAACCAGCCAACCAACCAACCAACCAAACAACCATCCATCCATCCATCCATTCATCCATCATTCCATCCATCCATCCATCCATGCATCCATCAATCCGTTCATCAACTCGTTCATACAACCATTACAGCCTCCACAATTTAAGCACAAGGGAGCCAATTAAGAAAGACATCATCAGCATGGAATATTGATATTCTCTATGATTTCCGTCCAATTACACTGTCTATATCTTACCGGACTAGGGTCACCATCAACACACAATCATGCGATGCTGCATTCTTTTAACCATCTTAACAAACTGTTCATCCATTCCGTTTATGTATTAAATTTCTTTTTTTTTTTTTTTGGTGGCAAATCATGCTCTTTTGATATTGTCATGTAAGGCGCTTATATTAGCTAATACATTTTGTAAGCTTTAAATCCTTGAATTCTATTTCAATTCAATTATTTGACTTTCCTCCTGCTCCTCCTCCTCCTCCCTCTCCTCCTCCACCACCTCCTCCTCCTCCTCCTCCTCCTCCTCCTCCTTCTTCTTCTTCTTCTTCTTCTTCTTCTTCTTCTTCTTCTTCTTCTTCTTCTTCTTCTTCTTCTTCTTCTTCTTCTTCTTCTTCTTCTTCTTCTTCTTCTTCTTCTTCTTCTTCTTCTTCTCAGTCTAGTATATTTTCGTTTAGTTTCTCTCTTTCTCAATGCCCCCCCCCCTCCAATTGTCCTTCTCCTCCTTTTTCTCCCTCCCCCTCCTCCTCCTCCTCCTCCTCCTCCTCCTCCTCCTCCTCCTCCTCCTCCTCCTCCTTCTTCTTCTTCTTCTTCTTCTTCTTCTTCTTCTTCTTCTTCTTCTTCTTCTTCTTCTTCTTCTTCTTCTTCTTCTTCTTCTTCTTCTTCTTCTTCTTCTTCTTCTTCTTCATCTTCTTCTTTGTCTAGTCTATTTTCATTTAGTTTCTCTCTTTCTCCATTGGCCATTCCCTCCCAATTCGTTCTTCCTTACCTATTGTTCTATTTCATGAGCAGTACAAGCCGATATCATACCTGTCCCTTGCTCTCTGATTAGATACTGGACTAGTCTGAATGAGTTATAGGGTAGAGACACGCACATGTTTGATTTGAGGGAACGCCTTAAGAGTGGTTCTCTAAGCGGCTTTTGTTTTTTCATTATCGATCAAAATGATTTTGAATTATTGTAACTTTTATCGCATTACGATTGTCTTTCAAAATAATATGATTAAATTCACAATTAACGCGTGGCCCTAACATAGGGGATTCGCCTTTTTCATACCCCAGGCGTCTTGACTGTTATATTATAGTGGCGGGATGTCAATGCAATATCCAGTTTGACAACAATGTGTAGCTCTTGAAAGATCGAATGTCACAGTAATGTTGAAAACAAACTCAAATCAAGGTACCAAACAAAGAAACCAAAATATTAAATAAAACAGAAAAACAAAACCAATTGCGAAAATTGAAAAAGTTGTATGGAATCTGTTTTTAAAAATGAAAGTAATTCATCAATCAGCCTTCCTTCCATTTCATCCATTTATCATGTGATTTGTTGTTCAACTCTTGGATGTTAAAGATCGACTTTTCACCATATGCTTCATCTGATAAGCTTAATATTTTTTTTGAAAATGAGTTATTGTAACTATTACACTCAGAAGTCATATTTTATTCACAACATTTTTCCGGTTTAAATACTGAGTTAGAAAATCAAATAAAGCAACAACAACAACAACAAAAAACCCCATAAAATAAACAAACACACACATAGACACACATATACATACAAGCACATGCATACACAGACGTACACACACAAAACCCTATAAAAAAGAAACGACAAAAAAAAAAAACAAACAAACAAAAAACAAAAAAAAACCCGCCAAAAAACAAACCCCAAAACAACAATAGTAATAAAACTAGTAATCTGTAATAATGATAATAATAATAAAATAATAATAATAATAATAATAATAATAATAAAAATAATAATAATAATAATAATAATAATAATAATAATAATAATAATAATAATAATAATAATGATAATAATAATCATAATAATGATAATGATATAGGTGATGATAATAATAAAAAGAATGATGATGATTATGATGGTGATGGTGATGATTTTGACGACGGACTGCCTTTACTCCTTTGCTACAAGTCTATTGATGCTTAAAAAAAACAAACCCTCAGACAATAACAAATCGTTAGTAGAAATGCGATCAGTTGGCATTTGTAACATTTATTCTGTTTTTAGATTGTTCAACTCGCTGGTTCGGATAAGTAGATTTTTCAACTCCTTTATACATTTCGATTTTTTTAAAAAGGAGGTTCTCGGTCACTGACATTTCCACATCTTTCTTCACTGAAGAGACAATATGGAATCCTGTTTCGACTTCCCGGTGTTAATTTGTGTCGATTTTTTTAAAGGGCAAAAAGAGAAGCGTTTGATGGAAAGTTGAACAAAACGATAAAATACAGATCTGGCAGTGTGGATGTCAAAATATAATTATTTATCCCTCACAATGCTGATCGCCTTTCTTTGTAAGACTTGAATGTATGGTGTGGTTAATAATAATAATAATAATAATAATAATAATAATAATAATAATAATAATAATAATAATAATAATAATAATAATAATAATAATAATAATAATAATAATAATAATAATAATAGATGATAGATGATGATGATAATTCACAATAACAATAATAATAGTAAAAAGTAGTAGAAGTCGTAGTAGTAGTAGTAGTAGTAGTAGTAGTAGTAGTAGTAGTAGTAGTAGTAGTAGTAGTAGTAGTAGTAGTAGTAGTAGTAGTAGTAGTAGTAGTAGTAGTAGTAGTAGTAGTAGTAGTAGTAGTAGTAGTAGTAGTAGTAGTAGTAATGTAGTAGTAGTAGTAGTAGTAGTAGTAGTAGTAGTAGTAGTTAGTATAGTAAGTAGTATAGTAGTAGTAGTAGTAGTAGTAGTAGTAGTAGTAGTAGTAGTAGTAGTAGTAGTAGTAGTAGTAGTAGTAGTAGTAGTAGTAGTGGTAGAAGTAGTAGTAGTAGTAGTAGTAGTAGTAGTAGTAGTAGTAGAAGTAGGGGTGTTGTTGGTGGTCGTGATGATGATGATGATGATGATGATGATGAACGTTTTAATTCACTATACATACTTTGCAACAAGACTCTTAATGCTTTAAAAAATCAATAACAAATCGTTTGTAGAAAATGCGATAAGCGATTTTATTTCTTTGATTTTTCAACTCCTTTAGAAATTTCGATTTGTTAAAAAGGAGGTTGTCGGTCACTGACATTTTCACATCTTTCTTCACTGAAGAGTCATTATAGAATCATGTTTCAACTTCCCGGTGATAATTTGTGCCAGTTTGTTTTTTTTTAAGGGCGAAGAGAGAAGCGTTTGATGGGAAGATAAAGTCCAAGTGAACAAAGCTCTTAGTACGTACGAGTATAATGCAAAAATAAATCATACTTAAATCTGAGAGAAATTACTTCTCTGTCAAACACGATTTTAAATTGATTCAAAGAACATATATTTTTATTTCCACGAAAACTGTTCATAATTGAATCGAAAATGTATAACTTTAACAGATTGATGATTTAAAAATGTAAAAATATATTAAGGAAGCCTGGCTACGCTGATTTTTTATTCTGACCAATTCAGTGCGCAACTTTTTAATGATACGGACATCTCAGAGCAGTTAACTCTCTGTCATCCATAATTTTAAATAGGTTCAAAGAACATGCATTGAAACAGACTATTCCATGATTTCACTACGAGTGTGATAAATGAGTTAATTCTTACCCTGGTCTGAAATCTAGGAATATAAACATATGTCGCCTTGTCGCCTCTGTTATATGTAATAGGACAGAAAAGTCCTGACGTCACACCTTCTACTCTTACGGTTCCAAACTCATTGGAAGTGTGTATGTAACCAATCCTTCGGAGGACTAATAATGAATAGGTTACATATTGAATCATAAGGTGGCATAACAATTTTAGTAGCAGGATATAAAGATTCTTAAGATTACTGGACGTGAAAGAGCGAGGATGGATGATCTTTATTGATATTGACGACCGGCGTAATTTAGACTAGAAAAGAAGATGTCATCCCTATGAATCCAGAAGATCAATTACACAAGGTAAGTATCCACTCTTCCGGAAGAGTGGTTTTACACTTCCAATGAGATTGTAACCACTTTATTTGACACTTTTGTTCATTTTTGTCTTACAATGACGGAACTAGACCCGATCGTTAACACCACAAAAGGCTTTTGTACCAGTTACTTAATAAACAAAATGCGGTCGTTGGGACATAAACCGCCGAATTTATAATAATAATAATAATAATAATAATAATAATAATAATAATAATAATAATAATAATAATAATAATAATAATAATAATAATATATCTTTATTGTCCAAAAAAGTGGCAATTTGTCATTTGGTTACACATTTATAACAATACAATATTGACACACTCACACAAGATGCACACTAGTGGCCAAAGTCAATCACTAGTATTTGCATTGACGTGTTCTTATTTGCAGGTCTGATAACCCAATTTGTTTTGGGCTTATTGTTGCAAAGGAAATACTCCCAACTCAAAATATTGTCCATTACAACAATGTTAAATCGATTATTACGTTCAGATGTCAGACCTAGAAATAAGTACACTTATATTTACACCATTTAAAACTGGAAACCAAGAGGAAGCCTGGCTACGCAGATTTTTATTGTTAAGACCAATTTAGTGCGCAAGTTTTTATCGCGCTATTTTTTTTTTTTTTTGCATCGTCTTGTTTGTGGTCTTTCATTATTATTTATTATTATTATTATTATTATTATTATTATATTATATTATTATATATTATTATTATTATTATTATTATTATTATTATTATTATTATTATTATTATGACGATGACGACGATGATAATAA
>NW_027622604.1:0-5000 GCF_034508935.2 Berghia stephanieae
GGACTGCAGAAATTTTAAGTCCCAGTGGGAGAATATTTCCATTTTTCTTTTTTTTTTTTTTCGACAAGGGGGCTGCAAAAAAAAATCCGCGGGGGGAAATACTTCCCCATTTTATTTTTTTTTTTCGTTTCCCCCCGGGGACTGAGAAATAAAAAAGTCCGAGTGGGGGAAAAAACTTTGCATTTTTCTTTTTTTTTTCTTTAAGCCAGCGAAAATAAAAAACCCCCATTGGGGGAAATCTTTCCATTTTTTTTTTTTTTTCTTTTTGAGCCGATGCAAAAAAAAAGTCCGCAGGGAGTCTTGCATTTTTTTTTTTTTTTCGATTAGAGGCGGACGAATTAAAAAGTCCGCAGTGGAAAAATACTTTCGCATTTTTCTTTTTTTTTTTTTTCCGAGGGGACTGCAGAAATAAAAATCCGCAGTGGGAGAATATTTCGCAATTTTTCTTTTTCGATTCAGAGCGCGGACTGCAGAAAAAAAAAGTCCGCAGTGTGAGAGTACTTTCGAATTTTATTTTCGATTCAGAGCGCGGACTGCAGAAATAAAAGTCCCAGTGGAGATCTTTTCCATTTTTTTTTTTTTTTTTTGATTCAGAGCGTGGACTGCAGAAAAAAAAGTCCGCAGTAGGAGAATACCTTCGCATTTTTTTTTTTTTTTTTCGATTCAGAGCGCGGACTGCAGATATAAAAAGTCGCAGTGGGAGAATACTTTCGCATTTTTCTTTTTTTTTCGATTCAGAGCGCGGACTGCAGAAATATAAAGTCCGCAGTGGGAGAATACTTTCGCATTTTTCTTTTTTTTTTCGATTCAGAGCGCGGACTGCAGAAAATAAAGTCCGCAGTGGGAGAATACTTCGCATTTTATTTTTTTTTCGTTTCAGAGCGCGGACTGCAGAAAAAAAAAGTCCCAGTGGGGAAGTACTTCGCATTTTTTTTTTTTTTTTTTCGTTCAGGCCCACTGCAAAATAAAAAAATCCGCAGTGGGAGAATACTTTCGCATTTTATCTTTTTTTCGTTTCAGAGCGCGGACTGCAGAAATTTAAGTCCGCAGTGGGAGAATACCTTCGCATTTTTCCTTTTTTTTCGATTCAGAGCGCGGACTGCAGATAAAAAAAGTCCGCAGTGGGAGAATACTTCGCATTTTATCTTTTTTTTTTAGTTTAGAGCGGGGACTGCAGAAATAAAAAGTCCGCAGGGGAGAAAAATTTTTTGCATTTTTTTCTTTTTTTTTTTTCGATCAGAGCGCGGGCTGCAAAATAAAAAGTCCGCAGTGGAGAATACTTTCGCATTTTTTTTTTTCTTTTTTTTCGTTCAGAGCGCCACGCCAAAATAAAAAATCCGCAGTGGGAGAATATTTCCATTTTTTTTTTTTTTTTTGTTTTAGAGGCGGACTGCAGAAAAAAAAAAGTCCGGAGTTTGGGGGAATACTTCCCAATTTTTTTTTTTTTTTATTCAGACGGGACTGCAGAAAAAAAAAAGTCCCCAGTGGGGGAATATTTCCCTTTTTTCTTTTTTTTTTTTTTTTTCAGAGCCAAGAAAAAAAAAGTCCGCAGGGAGAAAACTTTGCATTTTTTCTTTTTTTTTTTTCGTTTTAAGCCGGGGCTGCAAAATAAAAGTCCGCAGGGGAGAATCTTTCGATTTTTTTTTTTTTTTTTTCGTTCGAGCGCGACTGCAAATTAAAAAATCCGCATGGGGGAAACTCCCCATTTTTCTTTTTTTTTCGTTTTAGACGGGACTGCAAAAAAAAAGTCCCCAGTGGGGGAAATACTTTCGCATTTTTTTTTTTTTTTTTCAGAGGGGGACTGCAAAAAATAAAAAGTCCGCAGTGGAGAATACTTTTCCCCTTTTTTTTTTTTTTTTTTTTTTCGATTCAGACGGGGACGCAAAAAAAAAGGCGAGGGAAAATTCTTTCCATTTTTTTATTTTTTTTTTTTTGTTTCAGACGGGACTGCGAAAAAAAAAGTCCCCAGTGGGGGAATAATTCGCATTTTTCTTTTTTTTTTTTTTAGAGCGGGACTGCAGAAATAAAAAATGCCAGTGGGAAATACTTTTTGCATTTTTCTTTTTTTTCGTTCAGAGCCGGGGCTGCAAAATTTAAAAAATCCCGCAGTGGGGGAAAACTTTCCAAATTTTTTCTTTTTTTTTTTTTTTTCAGACGGGACGCGAAATAAAAAGTCCGATGGAGATATTTAAATTTTTTTTTCATTCAGAGCGCGGAATGAATATAAAAAGTCCCAGTGGGGGAAAAACTTTTCGCATTTTTTTTTTTTTTTTTTTGTTCAAGGGGACTCAGAAATAAAAAATCCGCAGTGGGAGAATACTTTCGCAAATTTTTTTTTTTTTTTTTTGTTTTCAAGCGCGGACTGCAGAAATAAAAAGTCCGCAGTGGGAGAATACTTTCCATTTTTCTTCTTTTTTTTTTTCGATTCAGAGCGCGGACGCAAAATAAAAAGTCCGGGAAGTGGGAGAATACTTTCGCATTTTTCTTTTTTTTTTTTTGTTTCAGACCGGGACTGCAGAAATAAAAGTCCGCAGTGGGAGAATACTTTTGCATTTTTCTTTTTTTTTTCGATTCAGAGCGCAGGACTGCAGAAATAAAAAGTCCGCAGTGGAGAATACTTTCGCACTTTTTTTTTTTTTTTTTCAATTCAGAAGCGGACGGGAAATATTAAGTCGCAGTGGGAGAAACTTTGCATTTTTCTTTTTTTTTTTTCGATTCAGAGGCCGGAAAGCAGAAAAATAAAAAGTCCGCAGTGGGAGAATACTTCGCATTTTTCTTTTTTTTTGTTTTCAGAGCGGGACTGCAGAAATAAAAAGTTCCGCAGTGGGAGATATTCTTTCGCATTTTTTTTTTTTTTTTTTGATCAGAGCGCGGACTGCAGAAATAAAAATCGCAGTGGAGAATCTTTCGCATTTTTTTTTTTTTTTTCGATTTTAGAGCGCGGAAATGCAGAAATTAAAAAATCGCAGTGGAGAATACTTTCCATTTTATTTTTTTTTTTTTTTCGTTCAGAGCGCGGACTGCAGAAATTAAAAAATCCGCAGTGGGAGAAAACTTTCCGCATTTTTCTTTTTTTTTTTCGATCAGAGCGCGGACTGCAGATAAAAAAAGTCCGCAGTGGGAGAATACTTTTCGCATTTTTCTTTTTTTTTGTTTTAGAGGCGGACTGCAGAAATAAAAGTCCGCAGTGGGAGAATACTTTCGCATTTTTTTTTTTTTTTCATTCAGAGCGCGGACGCAGAAAAAAAGTCCGCATGGGGATTTTCACTTTTTTTTTCGATTCAGAGCGCGGACGCAAAAATAAAAAGTCCGCAAATGGAGAATATTTCCCCATTTTTTCTTTTTTTTTTTGTTTCAGAGCGCGGACTGCAGAAAATAAAAGTCCGGGAGTGGAGAATCCTTTCGCCCTTTTTTCTTTTTTTTCGATTCAGAGCGCGGACCGCAGTAAAAAAGTCCGGGAGTGGGGGAATACTTGTATTTTTCTTTTTTTTTTCGTTCAGAGCGGGGACTGCAGAAATAAAAAGGGCCGCAGGGGAGAATACTTTCGCATTTTTCTTTTTTTTTCGTTTCAGAGCCGGACTGCAGAAATAAAAAGTCCGCAGTGGGAGAATACTTTCGCATTTTTTTTTTATTTTTTTTCTCAGACGCGGACGCAAAATAAAAAGTCCGCAGGGAGAATACTTTCGCATTTTTTCTTTTTTTTTTCGATTTTAGAGCGCGGACTGCAGAAAATAAAAAAACCGCAGTGGAGAAAACTTTCGCATTTTTTCTTTTTTTTTTGTTCAAGCGGGATGCAGAATAAAATTCCCCCCAGTGGGGGAAAAACTTCGCATTTTTTTTTTTTTTTTTTTTCAGAGGGACTGCAGAAAAAAAAAGTCCGCAGTGGGGGAATCTTTCGAATTTTTTTTTTTTTTGTTTTAGGGGCGCGGGCTGCAGAAAAAAAAAGTCCCCATTTGGGGAAATACTTTTTCATTTTTTTTTTTTTTTTTTGATTCAGAGCGGGACGAAAAAAAAAGTCCGCAAGGGGGGAATTTCCCTTTTTTTTTTTTTTTTGTTCAGAGGGGACTGCAGAAAAAAAAGTCCGCAGTGGGGGAATCTTTCGCATTTTTCCCTTTTTTTTTTTTGTTCAGAGCCGGACTGCAAAATAAAAAGTCCCATGGGGGAATATTTTTTCATTTTTTTTTTTTTTTTTTTGTTTTTGGCGGGACTGCGAAATAAAAAGTCCGCAGTGGGAATACTTTCGCATTTTTTTTTTTTTTTTTTTTCAGGCCGGGACTGCAGAAATAAAAAGTCCCCATGGGGGAAACTTTCGGGGATTTTTCTTTTTTTTTTCGATTTAAAGGCGGACCAGAAATAAAAATCCGCAGTGGGAAATACTTTCCATTTTTTTTTTTTTTTTTTTCAGGCGGGACGCAAATAAAAAGTCCGCATGGGAGAAACTTTTTTTCCCTTTTTTTTTTTTTTTTTCAGAGCCGGACGCAAAATAAAAATCCGCATGGGAGAAAACTTTCGCATTTTTTTTTTTTTTTTTGTTCAGACGGGACGCAAAAAAAAGTCGCAGTGGGGGAATACTTTGGCATTTTTTCTTTTTTTTTTTTTTTTCGAGGGGGCTGCAAAATAAAAAAACCCAGTGGGAGAAACTTTTCCATTTTTCTTTTTTTTTTCATTTGGGCGGACTGCAAAATAAAAAAACCCCAGTGGGAGAAACTTTGAATTTTTTTTTTTGTTCAGAGCGGGGATGCAGAAAAAAAAATCCCCGTGGAGAAAATTTTTTCCCTTTTTTTTTTTTTTTTTTTTTGATTCAGAGGGGACTGCAGAAAAAAAAGTCCGCAGTGGAGATCTTGCATTTTTTTTTTTTTTTTCGATTCAGAGGGACGCAAAATAAAAAACCAGTGGGAGAAATTTTCCCCATTTTTCTTTTTTTTTTGTTCAGAGCGCGGACTGCAAAAAAATAAAAGTCCGAGTGGAGAAAACTTTTCCCTTTTTTTTTTTTTTTTCGT
>NW_027622604.1:7500-12179 GCF_034508935.2 Berghia stephanieae
TTTTTTTTTTTTTTTTTTTTTTTTTTTTTTTTTTTTTTTTTTTTTTTTTTTTTTTTTTTTTTTTTTTTTTTTTTTTTTTTTTTTTTTTTTTTTTTTTTTTTTTTTTTTTTTTTTTTTTTTTTTTTTTTTTTTTTTTTTTTTTTTTTTTTTTTTTTTTTTTTTTTTTTTTTTTTTTTTTTTTTTTTTTTTTTTTTTTTTTTTTTTTTTTTTTTTTTTGCAGTGGAGATTTTTCGCATTTTATCTTTTTTTCGTTTCAGACGGACTGCAAATTTAAATCCGCAGTGGAGAATACTTTCGATTTTTCCTTTTTTTTCGATTCAAACGCGGGTGAGAAATAAAAGTCCGCAGTGTAGAGTACTTCCGATTTATTTTTTTTCATTCGAGCGCGACGCATAAATAAAATCCAGTGGGGAAAACTTCGCATTTTTTCTTTTTTTTTGTTCAAGCGGACGCAGAAAAAAAGTCGAGTGGGGGATACTTTCATTTTTTCTTTTTTTTTCGATTCAGAGCGACTGCAGAATAAAAAGTCGCAGTGGGGGGATCTTTCCATTCTTTTTTTTTTTTTATTCAGAGGCGGACTGAGAAATAAAGTCCCAGTGGGGATAATTCCTTTTATCTTTTTTTTTCGTTAGAGGCGATGAAATTAAAGTCCGCGGGAAATACTTTCCCAAATTTTTTTTTTTGCAGAGCGCGGACTGCAGATTAAAGTCCGCAGTGGAGAATATTTCGTTTTCCTTTTTTTTCCATTCAGAGCGCGAGAGATATAAAAAGTCCGCAGGGAGAATATTCGCATTTTTTTTTTTTTTCAGACCGGCGCAAAAAAAAAGTCCAGTGGGAGAATACTTGCATTTTTCTTTTTATTTTCCAGCCGACGCAAAAAAATCCCAGGGAGAATTTCCTTTTTTTTTTTTTTATTCAGAGCGGGACTGCAATAAAAAATCGCGTGGAGAGAATACTTCGCATTTTATTTTTTTCGTTCAGACGGGGACTGCAGAAATAAAGTCCGCAGTGGAGAATACTTTCGCAATTTTTCTTTTTTTCGATTCAGAGCGGGTGCAGAAATAAAAAGTCCGCAGTGGAGAATACTTTCGCATTCTTTTTTTTTTTTTTTCGTTCAGAGCGGCGGACTGCAGAATAAAAGTCGCAGTGGGAGAATACTTCGCATTTTTCTTTTTTTTTTCGTTCAGAGCGCGACCAAAATAAAAAGTCCGCAGTGGAGATACTTCGCATTTTTTTTTTTTTTTGTTCAGAGCGCGGACTGCAGAAATAAAAGTCCGCAGTGGAGAATACTTTCGCATTTTTCTTTTTTTTTCGTTTCAGAGGCGGACTGCAGAAATAAAGTCCGCAGTGGGAGAATACTTTCGACATTTTTCCTTTTTTTTTCGATTCAGAGCGGGACTGCAAAATAAAAAGTCCGCAGTGATAAATACTTCCATTTCTTTTTTTGTTTCAGAGCGCGGACTGCAGAAATATAAAGTCCGGAGTGGGAGAATACTTTCCCATTTTTTTTAAATTTTTTTGTTCAGAGCCGACTGCAGAATAAAAAGTCGCAGTGAGAATACTTGAGCATTTTTTCTTTTTTTTTTCGTTTCAGAGCAGCAGACTGCAGAATAAAAAGTCCGCAGGGAGAATACTTTCGCATTTTTTCTTCTTTTTTTTTCGATTCAGAGCGCGACTGCAAATATAAAGAGTCCGCAGTGGGAGAATTCTTTCGCATTTTATCTTTTTTTTTTCGTTTCAGAGCGCGGACTGCAGAAATTTAAAGTCCGCAGTGGGAGAATACTTTCGCATTTTTTCTTTTTTTTTTCGATTTCAGAGCGCGGACTGCAGAAATAAAAAGTCCGCAGTGGGAGAATACTTTCGCATTTTATCTTTTTTTTTGTTTCAGAGCGGGGACTGCAGAAATAAAAAGTCCGCAGTGGGAGAATACTTTCGCATTTTTTCTTTTTTTTTTCGATTCAGAGCGCGGACTTCAGAAATAAAAAGTCTGCAGTGGGAGAATACTTTCGCATTTTTCTTTTTTTTTTTTTGTTTCAGAGCGCGGACTGCAGAAATATTAAGTCCGCAGTGGGAGAATATTTTCACATTTTTTCTTTTTTTTTTTCGATTCAGAGCGCGGACTGCAGAATAAAAAGTCGGCAGTGGGAGAATACTGTCGCATTTTTCTTTTTTTTTTCGTTTCAGACCGGGGACTGCAGAAATAAAAAGTCCGCAGTGGGAGAATACTTTGGCATTTTATCTTTTTTATTTTCGTTTCAGAGCTCAGACTGCAGAAATAAAAAGTCCGCAGTGGGAGAATACTTTCACACTTTTTCTTTTAATTTTTTTCAATTCAGAGAGCGGACTGCAAATATAAAAAGTCCGCAGTGGGAGAATACTTTAGCATTTTTCCTTTTTTTTTTTTCGATTCAGAGCGCGGACTGCAGATATAAAAAGTCCGCAGTGGAAGAATAATTTCCCATTTTTCTTCTTTTTTTTTTTTTTTCGATTCAGAGTGGGGACTGCAGATATAAAAAGTCCGCAGTTGGAGAATCTTTCGCATTTTTTCTTTTTTTTTATTCGATTCAGAACGCGGACTGCAGAAATATTAAGTCTTCAGTGGGAGAATGCTTTCGCATTTTTTCTTTTATTTTTTCGATTCAGAGCGCGGACTGCAGATCTAAAAAGTCCGCAGTGGGAGAATTCTTTCGCATTTTATATTTTTTTTTTCGTTTCAGAGCGGGGACTGCAGAAATTTAAAGTCCGCAGTGGGAGAATGCTTTCGCATTTTTCCTTTTTTTTCGATTCAGAGCGCGGACTGCAGATATAAAAAGTCCGCAGTGGGAGAATACTTCGCATTTTATTTTTTTTTTTCGTTTCAGACGGGACTGCAGAAATAAAAAGTCCGCAGTGGAGAATACTTTCGCATTTTTTTTTTATTTTCATTCAGAGCGCGACAGCAGAATAAAAAGTCCGCAGTGGGAGAATACTTTCGCAATTTTTTTTTTTTTTTCGATTCAGAGCGGGACTGCAGAAATAAAAAGTCCGCAGTGGGAGAATACTTCCGCATTTTATTTTTTTTTTTGTTTCAGACCGGGGACTGCAGAAATAAAAAGTCCGCAGTGGGAGAATTCTTTCGCATTTTATCTTTTTTTTTCGTTTCAGAGCGCGGACTGCAAAATTAAAAGTCCGCAGTGGGAGAATACTTTCGCATTTTTTCTTTTTTTTTTTGATTCAGAGCGGGACTGCAGATATAAAAGTCCGCAGTGGGAGAATACTTTCGCATTTTTTTTTTTTTTTTTGTTCAGAGCGGGGACTGCAGAAATAAAAAGTCCGCATGGGAGAATTTCTTTCGCATTTTTTTTTTTTTTCGTTCAGAGCGCGGACTGCAGAAATAAAAGTCCGCAGTGGGAATACTTTCGAATTTTTTTTTTTGATTCAGAGCCGGACTGCAGAAATAAAAAGTCCCAGTGGAGAATACTTTCGCATTTATTTTTTTTTTTTTTGATTCAGAGCGGGACTGCAAAAACAAAGTCCGGCAGTAGGAGAATACTTTGCATTTTTCTTTTTTTTTTCGATTCAGAGCGCGGACTGCAGATATAAAAAGTCGCAGTGGGAGAATACTTTCGCATTTTTCTTTTTTTTTTTCGATTCAGAGCGCGGACTGCAGAAATAAAAGTCCGCAGTGGGGGAATACTTTCGCATTCTTATCTTTTTTTTTTTTTCGATTCAGAGCGCGGATGCAGAAATATTAAAGTCCGCAGTGGGAGAATCTTTCGCATTTTTCTTTTTTTTTTCGATTCAGAGACGCGGACTGCAGAAATAAAAAGTCTCAGTGGGAGAATACTTTCGCATTTTTTCTTTTTTTTTTCGATTCAGAGCGGGACTGCAGAAATAAAAAGTCCGCAGTGGGAGAATACTTTCGCATTTTTCTTTTTTTTTTTGATTCAGAGCGGGGACTGCAGAAATAAAAAGTCCGCAGTGGGAGAATACTTTCGCATTTTTTCTTTTTTTTTTCGATTCAGAGCGCGGACTGCAGAAATAAAAAGTCCGCAGTGTGAGAGTACTTTCGCATTGTTTTTTTTTTCATTTTTTTTCGATTCAGAGCGCCAACAGCATAAATAAAAAGTCTGCAGTGGGAGAATACTTTCGCATTTTATCTTTTTTTTTTTTCGTTTCAGAGCGCGGACTGCAGAAATTTAAAGTCCGCAGTGGGAGAATACTTTCGCATTTTCCCTTTTTTTTCGATTCAGAGCGCGGACTGCAGATATAAAAAGTCCGCAGTGGGAGAATACTTTCGCATTTTATCTTTTTTTTTCGATTCAGAGCGCGGACTGCAGAAATAAAAAGTCCGCAGTGTGAGAATATTTCGCATTTTTTTTTTTTTCGTTCGAGCGCGCTGCAAAATAAAGTCGGTTGAGAGTACTTTGCATTGTTTTTTTTTTCATTTTTTTTCGATTTCAGACGCGCCACGCATAAATAAAAGTCTGCAGTGGGAGAATACTTTTCGCATTTTTCTTTTTTTTTTTGTTTCAGAGCGCGGACTGCAGAATATAAAGTCCGGAGTGAGAGAATACTTTCCCATTTTTTGGTTTTTTTTTTTTTCGATTAGAGCGCGGACTGCAGAATAAAAAGTCGCAGTGGAGAATACTTTGCATTTTTCTTTTTTTTTTTCGTTTCAGAGCACAAGACTGCAGAAA
>NW_027622605.1:0-12169 GCF_034508935.2 Berghia stephanieae
AGGAGATCTAGCAATTGATGAACTTCACATATTATTCAACAATATATACAATACTGGGAAATCCAGAAGATCTCTGTAACTCTATTTTCATAGCAATACCAAAGAAAGCAGGTGCAGTCAGATGCGAAAATTTTAGAACTATAAGTTTAATAAGCCACATCAACAAAATACTGTTGCGTATAATTAACAGGCTAAGGAATAAGATTAACCCCGAAATCGCAGAAGAACAATATGGATTCCAACCTGACAGAGGGACAAGGAATGCAATATACCTCCTCCGTGTTTTAAGTGAAAGAGCTATACAGGTTCAGACCCCACTATACCTCTGTTTTGTCGACTACAAAAAAGCTTTTGATAGAGTACGCCACGAAGAAATACTAAAACAACTGCACTCCATTGGCGCTGATGAGAAAGACCTCAGACTCATGCAAACATACTACACCCAGCAGGCATCTATCAAAATCGGAAACTCTATAGGAAATCCATTCCTATTAAGAAAGGAGTCCGTCAAGGGTGTGTTGCCTCACCAGATCTGTTTAATCTATACCAAGAAACAATCATGAGGGCATAAATAATATGGAGGGAATAAAAGTAGGAGGTCACAACATAAATAATATAAGATACGCAGACGATACGGTACTCATTGCAACATCAGAAATCCAACTTCAAAAGATTGTTGACAAAGTGGTAGTAGATAGTGAAGCCAAGGGAATGGAAGTGAATATCACCAAAACGGAATGCATGGTAATACAGAAAAACCCCGAAAACAACAACACCTGCAATATAACGATTCACGGCGAGCAACTTACCAACGTAGAAAGTTTTAAATACCTAGGTTCAATAGTGACAACAGATGGAAGATGTAACCGAGACATACGAGCAAGAATAACTCAAGCCAAACAGGCCTTCATGGACCTGGGGAAACATTTTGAAAAACAAACAGATGTCGTTCGGGATTAGATTCCGAGTCTTCAAGTGCTACGTGTGGCCAATCTTGTTATACGGATGCGAAAGCTGGACTACAAATGCAGAAACACAAAAGAACATTGAAGCTTTTGAAATGTGGTGCTTGAGAAGGATGCAGAGAATATCGTATACTGCACACAAAACGAACGAAGAAGTGCTAAAACAAACATACCAACAAAGGAAACTAATGCCCTTAATAGTGGATCGACAACTATCCTTTTTCGGACACATAGTAAGGAAAGATAAGAATGAATACCTGGCAAGTTGTGGAAAAATACCTGGTAAACGCGCCCGGGGGAGACAAAGAAAAACACTCATAGACCAACTGAAGGGCTTCACCAACCTAACAATCCAAGAGCTGTTTGAAAAAGCAAGAGACAGGGAGGAATGGAGAGAGATAATTCATGCAGTATCCGAAGCCTGGACCAGGCATGGAACCTATAAGAAGAAGAAGAATTCAACACTACAGAAACCTGGATAAACCTCTAGTTCCTAAGGTTTAAAAAAAAAAATATATATATATATATATATATATACACACATGAAGTGACAAACTTACAGCTTGATCAGATCCTACAAACGAAATGGCGTGAATGTCGGGATGGTCACAAATAAAATTGACAGCTGTGGGAAAAAAAAATGGTTTACCGTACATTAACACAACAGCAAAACTTTTTTAAAAAAACATATAAGATTAAGTAGTTAAAATATTACTCATTCTTTGTTGCCCTCTTCATTGCGACTTGTAATGATTTTAATATTTTTAAAATTTGTTTTGTTGGGAAAATGAAGTTTTGTACTTTACAGAATGAATAAAGTTGATGTTGCATGCCCTCTTTGGTATTGTTTTTAGACCACCACTTGGGCGATAAGTTTACACTAAATTTTCTCTACCACACCATTGCCGTTTAAAGTTTCACACAGTTTTGTGTTGGTACAATTCATACCATCAATATGTTATTATTTTCAGTAATATCTTGTAACAAAAATAATTTTATCTTAATCATTCTTTTATAGCTTACACATTCAGAGAGTAACTAATCTTTAAAAAAAAAAAAAAAAAAAGAATTTCAACACAAGTGGAAAACCATAAAAAGGAACTGAACATGATCCTTATCCACAATCTATTATTTTAGCATATAGCATACAGAGTCACAATGTCTAACCAATTCTTCATTCATTTCCTGGGAAGGCCATATGGGACCAAATTCCATTATGTACAGATCAAGTCGACTTTTAGGCACCCTTTTGTACCAGCACTATGACAATATCTGACACTGGATAAAGATATTCATAACTGATTTAATTGCAATAATGTATGTAAACCCAAGGACCCAGGCAGGAGTGTTGTGATCAGTGTCACCTTCAAAACGGCTTGAACTTATAATTAGAAAAAGCACTCTACAACTGAGAATTTTTCTTTTTAAAAATGTTTTTAAGGGTTTTACGTCGCAACACATTAAGGTTACTTCAGCACCAGTAAAAAGGAAGAAAATGGGATAGTCGAAAAATTCTAGATCTAAAATTTAAACTACATGAGAAAAAGTATGACAAAGGGAAATAGTTCAAATAGGGCATATATAAAAATTCCAAAAGCACACCATCGGTATACTTGGTTCGAGATCACCTAAAAGTCTCATCTAGACAAAAGAACAGGTCCCCATTAAGAAGAATACACTCAAATATTTACAAATCATGATATTCAAAACAAAAAGTGAGATGATTTACAAGGAAAAAAAACATAATCTCCCAAAACTATAACTACATATTTGACTGTTTCCCTTACTTCCAGCCAAGGATTCCGGTCAGCACCAGGACAAAACCAAGTAACCCCATCCAAAGACAGAAAGCAAGTTGGAAAACAGAAATAGGGTGATAGAAGACGCATTGAGTGCCTTCCTTCCCACTATGTAGCCCTTCAGAGCTGGAGTTTATCCTGGTTTCTATAGCGTGAAAAGGACAATAGCAATTGCTTGTCATCCTTTGGAAAGGATGCCAGTCTATTGCAAAGTACTTTCCACAAAATCTAACAGACCCAGCTACCCATTCACTGCTGAGTGGACAGGGGGGGGTCAGAAAAAAATCTCGACTGCACCCGGGATCGATCTCGGTCCCTTTGCATGTGAAGCGAGTGATCTACCAACTGAGCTATCGTATCGGGACCCCCCCCCCCCTACTCCCTTCCCAATATAGGAGGACAACCAAAAAAATCCCACCCAGAGCTGAGACTCTGAAACTACAAGACTGAGCAAAACGATATCATAAAATGTCCTTACAGTCATGACGTCCATGGATGACATTGACAACACCTGGGGCATGCCAGCCTCCATCAACAATTCCATCAGAATCATGGTGGCACCAGGGTCTCTCTCTGAGGGCTTCATTATACTGGTGTTACCACAGACAGTGGCCATTGGGAACATCTAGCAGAGAAATAGAGGGAATATTACTGTAATGATTTTATGTCTCAGTGAAAAAAAGTGAAAAAAAAAAAATCAAAACGATGCTTAAAAACACGGAGAATACAAAGTAAAGTAATTTTTTGTTGATAAAGTGGAAACCTGAAACGTCCATTTTTATCTATTTTGCTATATTAAATTGAAGCTTACATTCAATTTCACATTGTTATTTATTTATTCGAGCTTCGAGCAGCAACATTCACATTTATAAAATATAGCAGCTTTATCGAAATTGTACCACCAAAACCTGCAGGTCATGCTGACCACTCATATTACTAGAATTTCGAATGGTCATTTTGGGAATACTTTCCAGCGTGGTTGGAGACTAACGCATTATTTGCTTTACTTTTTCTTTCCTTTCTTTAAATACAAAAATAAAGTATTTTGTATCATTATAACCATTTAAATAATCATAAAACTCATTGGATAAATGTGGGCGTCCTTGAGATAATCAGTCACATGGTGAAAAGCTTTGATCGGAGATATTGACAATTTTAGTCAAGAGGTCAATTTTTATGGAAAATGAGTTATCAAAAATCGTCAAATCAAACCTTTTTCTATATATTGATGAAATATTTTAATTGAATTCTACTCATAAATTTTTATGAAGGTAATTATTATACTTAATTTCATCTTTGTCAACTTTGGAAGCGATTTTCTCAAAATTAGCGTTTCACACCCGAGCCCATGCATATGACCATAACTTCATGAGAAATCACCCAATTTGCTTCAAATAAAGATTAAAATGCTCAGGAGACACTGGGTTTTCAAAAAATGCACCAAAAAAACAATAAACGCAAAACAAAAATTTTCACCATGTGACTGATTATGTCAGGGATGTAAACAAATATCTTATAATGATCAGTTACCCAAAGTGGAATCATAGCAGGGAAGTTGAATGGGGTGATACCAGCCGTGACACCCAAGGGCATGCGGAATGTGAAGGTGTCCATGTCTTTGGCAATCCCAGGCATGGTCTCACCCAGCTGTAACGATGTGATGCTGCAACAATGTTCCACAACCTCTGTTGTCCACAATGAAAAATTTAAAGGATAAGTGTTTTAGTTGCGGGATGTAAATACAAAGCCTTAAAAAATCTGAGATTTCAGAATAATTAATCATAACAAATTATAATAAATAGGTTGTTGTAGTAGTGGTGGTGGTAAAGACGATGTGTAGGTGATTGTTGTATTAGTGGTGGTGGTAAGAATGATGATGTGGTGGTAGAGATCATGATGTGGTGGTGGTTGTTTTAGTAGTGGTTAGGTAGGTTTCAGGTAAAATAAGTGCTATAGAAATAGAAGATAGAAAACAAGACATAGGGCAGTCTATATCTGCAACTATTACACGAAGGATGGTTTTTAAAAATATAAAATAAATAAATGTCAGAGGAAATCTATAAGTGCGATTATATACGTACATTCTCAGAGACATTGGCATGAGATCGTTAAAAAAGAGACACTCAGATGATTTCAGATACACAATACATCGACTAAAGAAATGATTAAAAATTATTAAGAATTTCAACTATGCTTTATTCAGTTGTCCAGTGGACTGTTGAGTTATATGCCCCTCTCTCAATGCAAAGAATTAAGCATGAAAAGACATCTACAAACATCTCCAAGGCAGAATAAAACTTACGCAATCCTCTAATAACATCTCCCTCTGCATCTATCAATGTTTTTCCCTGCTCCTCTGTGATATTTGCAGCAATGCGTTTCTACAAAAAGAAAATATATTAAAAAATCAAAACACTTTATTGATTTAAAAACAAAACAAAATTAAAAAAGCAAATTTAATAACAAATCGTAGTATTCCACTTTTCCTAACCATCACTTTCAACTTTCATTAATAGTACAAAGCATAATTTAAGTGCTTAGAGCCTGTTAAAATGAAGTAAGGCGCTATACAAATGTCATTCATTATTCATCAGTGTGTCAGATAATTTAAGATCTAACACACAGCTCCCCAATCAATGCTGTGTGATCAAAAAAAAAAAAAAAAAAAAAAAAACCACCTCGACTCCACCCAGATTGATATCAATCCTTTTGCTTGTGAAGCAAGTGCACTACCAACCGACATATCAGGACACACAGAAAGATGATTAAAAGGGATAAAAATATCTCTCACTTGGGACGCTTTGTAAAATGCTTGTGCACATTTAAAGGATAACATACTATATAAAAGCTCATGTTTATTTATTTTATATTTTTTGTTCTTCTTCTTCTTCAAGTACCAAGTCTGTGCCAGACATCGGTGATCATGGTACGCCATTCATCTCTCTGATCAGATAACCTCAAAAAAACTAATATTACTCTTTTCTTTCTTTGTCACCCATCTGTTCAAACTATTCAAATTAATGTTTTTCTTGTTCTACCTTTACTCTTTTTTTTTCTTTTTATTAAAGCATACCAAATTTTTCTTGATCAAATCTTGGAATTTGAACATGATTTGTTGTCGAGTAAGAACGGTTGTGTTGGACCATTCTGGATAGGCAGCCTTGGCAGCGGCCACAGCTGCTTCCATCTCTGCCTGAGTGGATTCTGGTACCCGAGTTATCACTTCATTTGTGGCCTGGATGGAAGCAATTCAAATTTAATAATCAATTTATGTATCAAGAAGAAGAAGAAGAAGAAGAAGAAGAAGAAGAAGAAAAGAAGAAGAAGAAAGAAGAAGAAGAAGAAAAAAATGATAATGATGATGATAACGATAAAGTTGTTATGACTATGATCCATATTTTTACAGGTAAAACACTAAACTTTTAAATAAAGTAATCCATGTACAAACAAGACGAGGAAAAAAAAAGTAAAGTTTATAATTAAGAGTTGTGATCTAAACACTGGGTATAATAAAATGCAAAAGGTGTTACCCAAAGAAAAAACAAATTTTAATTTAGTTAAGTTAGAATAGAAAAACAAAAATAAACAAATGCATGTACACGTGCATATAAAACACTCATATACATACACATACATATATATATATATATATATATATATATATATATATATATATATATATATATATATATTATATATATATATATATATATATATATATATAAACAAAGAATAACTCACAAGACTGGGTAAGTCAACCCGACACACACACACACACACATACACACACACTCACACAAACACATACAAACACATTACTCACAGGATTGGGTAGGTCAACCCACTTGTCTGTCTTTGACTCTACAAATTCGTTGTTGATGAACATTTTCGTTGTTGGCTGTAATCAAAATATAAGTTTGAGACATGTCCATTTCCAAATTATTAGCAAAGAATCAACACAATTGGGATAATATGTAATGTTAAACTTAGCTGATCTGTACAACTTTAAAAAGTATAACAGCATCTGCACACCAAAGAGTATTTCAGTCGCAATAAAAAGAAAGATGATGAGATAGGTAGATAAGAGAAAAATGGATCTCAGATTAAGTTGTACTTGAAAGTACCCAAGAAAATGAAAGCCAAAGAGCACTTGTTCAAATAGATGACAAAAGTAGATCACAAAAGCATTATTTCATCAATCGCATTTTTAAAAAGTTCCATACAAATTACAGTTAAAGACTACACGTTCGAAGAGCACAGGGAAAGAAATGGTAGTCGCATTTTTTGTTTGGGGGGGGGGGGGGGGGGGGGAATTTTTCAAAGAATTGAAGATATGAACACTTTTTATCTTAATGTATTGCAACATAGATAAAGTCTTATTATCTAAAAATGTTTAATATAACATTCTCTAAAAGATGATAAATATATATAAAAATATAAATCTGAAAGTGACTCGGATGTTTTTTCCCCCTGTGCCCTTCATTGAGATTTGAAAGTAATTGGTCACTACTCTGCCCTAGACAGAGTGAATTTGAGATGTAAATGTCAATAAGACTGAGTGGCTGCTGGAATAAAAAAGAAAAACAGCTGGGTGATTGATATGGCATGAAACAGATCTCTTACGAAGGTAAACAGTGTGTATTGGAAGGGCGGGGTGTATATAATTATCATGCCAAGTAACAAAATTGTATATAATAATAAATATATTAACTCATCAGTATAAACACTTAAGCTAAAATACTTCGTTGTCAAACACTCTAGATGAAAAACAAATCTTACCACAGATGAGGAGGAGTAACAATCTTGCATGGTGCCAGATGGCCTGAAAACAGAACAATGCTTAGAAATCAATCAAATGGTAAAATTTCATTTCTTGGTCAAGTTGAGATTACCATGATAAAATGTGAAATTAAACTTGTAAAAAAAGTTGTTCGTCATCCTCTCTTGAAGGGTGGGCATAAAAAGTTCCAATTCCAACTGATACCACACTTGTACAATTGAACTACTTTCAAATCCAACAATAAGGCTATTACTATTACGGACAGAATTGACAAATATTTGTAGTTAAATATATATTCTGTGGAATTAATGAATGGCAATTCTATCATTTTCTTGATACATGGTAAAACCATGCACAGAAGGAGAATCAATACTTTCAGTTCATGCTGCCAATTCAAATAATTTACAAAGAGAAATGTATAACACATCACAACTGCATAAACTAGATAGGGCAACTTTTGATTCTTCTCTATCTTTTTTAATGACGTTGAATAGGTTATAGTTATGCTGACAAGAAGAAATCACCTGGCTTAATCGTGGTAATGAGCCTGCAATATATATAATATTGTCAAAATCTAACATTGTGGAAAAATCGAGAGAGGAAACATTTTGCCTATAACCCGCATCATAGATGACTTTGGTATTTTTAGTAAAATTTATCTGTGAAAGGTCTGTGAATAAGAAAATCTGTTATGACGTATTGAGGGGGAGGGGGGCACTAATTTAACAATATATCATCATAGACATTCAAGTCTTCTTCTTCTTTAAGCTTATCTAGCATTTTGAAGGGTTGCTAAATGAATGCCACATCTCCATGCATCTCGGTTCAGAGTATCATCTTCCTCCAGGGCCAGTTCTTTCATATCATCCTTTACATTATCCCACCATATAGTCTTTGGGCGTCCCTTTTTCCTTTTTCCCACTAATTGTAAGTCCAATACTTTCTTTCCCACGTACTCCCTCTCTCATCTCTTGACATGTCCGAACCATTTCAATCTATCTTCTCTCATCTTTATCAATACATTCTTCACTTCAGTCAACCTTCAAATTTGTTCATTTCTCACATTATCTTTTCTTGTCCAGCCAAGTGACCATCTCAACATCCTCATTTCTGCCACCTCAACTTCTTTATCTTGTTTCTTTGTTGTAGCTGCTGTCTCTAGTCCATATAACATTGCTGGTCTTATAACTTATGTATATATTTTCCCCTTCAGCTTTGCGGAACTTCGTTTGTCACACATAACTCCAGTTACCTTCCTCCAATTATTCCAGCCTGCCTGTATCCTCTTCTTAACCTCCATCTCATTGCCCCATCTCATCTTGAATAGTTGTTCCTAAGTATTTGAATTGGTTTGTCTCTAGCAAGAGACACACTTTTTTTTTTTTACTTTTTACCTCTTCTCCTATCTTTATTGTGTGGAGTGGACTGAGAGCAGATCCCTGGTGTAATCCAACTCTTACATTAAATGGATCAGTTGAGCCAACAAATGTCCTTACCACTGTTTTGTTTCATTTGTATATATCTTGGATAACTTTGATATAATTCTTTGTTACCCCCTTTTCCCTTAGACAGAACCACATTTATTCTCTTTGTTCCCTATCATATGCTTTCTCCAGGTCAATGAACACACAATGTAATTCTCTTTGCTTTTCTCTATACTTATTTTAGAGCAACAAATCCAAACTGTTCTCCACTAATGTCTCCATCTTTTCTAATCCTCTTATCGATTACTCTTTCCCATATCTTCATTGTATGGCTCATTAACTTGATGCCCCTATAGTTGCCACATTCTTGAACATCTCCTTTATTTTTGTATATGGGAATCAATGTACTTTTTGTCCATTCTTCTGGTATTTTCTCTTTCTGTAAGATGTCGTTGAATAACCATACCAGGAAATTTAACCCTTCATCTCCAAGTGACTTCCAGACTTCTGCTGGTATCTCGTCTGGTCCAACTGTTTTCCCCCTTTTCATCTTGCGCACTGCCTCCCACACCTCGTTCTTCCTTATCTCATCTACTAACTTCTCTTTAGGTTGTATAACTGAACTTATCCTCTCCCTGTCATTCTCTTCATTCATGAGGCACTCGTAGTGTTTTCCATCTTGCTCGAATCTCTTCATCTTTGCCCAATAATCTTCAATTCTCGTCTTTGATCGTCTTAATATGTTATATATCTCTCCTATTCGTGTCCCTCTGTTTCGTTAGCATTCTTTACTTTCTAATTGCTCATATATATCTTTGAATGTCTTGGGACTTTGCTTTTGCAACAGCTCTTTTTGCTTCTTTCTTTGCCTGCTTATATTCATCTACTTTCATAGCATCGCTGTTTGTCTCCATATTCTTCCTTGCTTCCCTCTTTTTCTTGATTGCTTCCTGAACCTCTTCATTCCACCACCATGTTTCTTTTCCACTTTTTCCTCTTCCCGAGCTGATCCCAAGCACTTCTTTGGCCACTTCACGGATTGTATCAACAGTTCTTTTCCATTCCTTTGGGAAATCAATTCCTAGTCTTCCTTCCACCGTTGTAACAAATATTTCTCTTTGCTCTTCCTCTTTTAGTTTCTGCCATCATATTTTCCCCTCACTTTGTTTCTTTATCTTCCTCTTTCCAAATGTCACTTTCGCAATAACAATCTTATGTTGCGCTGCCACTCTCTCTCTCCCGGCAAACTGCCACAATCTGATACTTCCTTCAAATTTCTCCTCCAGCACAACAGGTAATCCACTTGTGTCTTTCTCACATCACTTGAATACATCACTCTGTACCATAGAATTAAACGAATGAGAATACGTACGAAGCCTAAAAAGTGTCCACCAATGAAAGCATTCAGCGCCATTTTATCGTTGGCTGAGAATGTAGTCATTACCATTCATTCGGTCTCTATGTCAACATAACGACACAAGAAAAACAACAAACAATATCAAAATCCACAATAAAATGTTTCAGAACTGTTGCGTATATTTATGGCACAATGAAGCTGTCAAAAAATGAAGTTAGAGAATGTGTGTAATCATGTATTATAATAACCTGTAATGTGTTTTCCAACCACCACATCATCTACTACTACAACCACCACCACAATATCATTACTAACACTACTACTACAACCACCAGCCCCACATCATTATCACTACCACTACTACTACACCACCACCAGCACATCATCATCACTACCACTACTACTACAATCACCACAACCACATCGTCATCACTACCACTACTACTGCAACCACCACCACCATATCATCATCATTACCACTACTACCACAACCACCACCACCACTACTACTACAACCACCACCACATCATCACTACCTCAACTACTACAACCACCACCACAATAGCATCACTACCACTACTACCACAACCACCAGCACCACATCATTATCATTACCACTACTGCACCACCACCAGCACATAATCATCACTACCACTACTACTACAACCACCACAACCACATCGTCATCACGACCACTACTACTACAACCACCACCATATCATTACCATTACCACTACTACTACAACCACCACTACCACCATATCATTACCATTACCACTACTACTACAACCACCATAACCACATCGTCATCACTACCACTACTACTGCAACCACCACTACCACCATATCATCACCATTACCACTACTACTACAACTACAACCACCACCACATCATCATCACTACCAAATACTACTACAACTACAATCATAACCACCACCACATCATCATCACTATTACTACTACAACTACAACCACCACCAACACCACATCACCTCACTAACACCAGTACTATAATCACTACCATTAGGTTTTGGAGCTTTACTTCATTTGAAATAAGGAAACTTTGGAATTGTATTTGGCATTGTGTTTATATATCATAATATAATTCTAATCAGTTATCGATTTAGAACTAGATACTATACAATATGTATGCCAAATACCAGCCTAATTCCCCTTACTTGTGTGCGGGAATTCCTCTTTCGGCATTGAAATTGAGTGTGAGAGAGTCATCACTACACACATAAACAACAGAAACAATTTAAAAGCATGACTATGACACGCAACCACTCCACATGAGGCTATACTATTTATCCCTTTCTCTATATAGAACAGGACAAGACAAACAATAGCTTGACTCTCGCTACACTTCGCATTGATGTTTGTCGTCTCAAAAGTTCAACTCTCGGTCGTCCTGTCAATATTCCTTTTTGCCTCGGGACGTAATCATTAATAGAATGTTGTGTGGTTTTGACCGTGAAGAAAACCTTAAGAAGTCACATTTATTACCATTTTAGAGGGCATCGTTTTGAATAATTTTGAGTTAAACGAGCGATCAGGAAGTTATTTCTTAGATTTCATGAACGGCCGATTTAGCGCTTGTTTACTATAGTAACGTGATTCCCAGCCAACATCTCAATGGCGGAATATTATTCTCATCGAGGCCGCTGGTTGGTTAGCCAATAAGAGCACCGTACGGTTTCCATTGGGTAAATTCCTTGCTCTGTACTCATCTTTCTTTCTAAAATATGTATTTAGTATTGCCATATCCATCCTTGTTGCAAATCTTACAATATCTTCGCCTTCTTCATTTCTGCTGCCTTACCCATACCTTCCCCCAAACCAC
>NW_027622606.1:0-12168 GCF_034508935.2 Berghia stephanieae
GTTTCCTCTTTTAACAACAACTTGAACTCAAACCACTAACACAATTATCAAAAAAAAAAACACATTTAAAAAAGTAAAAAAAAAACCTTAAAGGTTTCTTGGTTTTTTTTTTTTTTTTCTCTGAAAAGCGTTTGGTGCACCACTCAGCAGCAGTACCATGTCTCCTCATGAAAAAAAACAAGAAATGCAAAAGGGAAGCCCCTATGGGACATTTATGCAAAACCGTGGCCCATTTTTGTTTTCCCTTTTTTGGCAAAAACACAATTATCCCACAAAACCCAAAAGGTGAGAAAGAGAGAAAGAAGAAAGAGAGAGAAGAGGAGAGAGGAAAGAGAGAGAGAGAGAGGAGGGGAAGAGAGAAGAGAGAAGAGAGAGAGAGAGAGAGTACCTAGCTAATACGGTACAGATTGAAAACGACAATTGCCCAAAAAATTTAGAAATTATCACTCTCCACTTTATTTTTTAAAAAAATGAAGCATGTTTTAAAAAAATTTCAAGTTTTAAAAAAAAAAATTAAAAAAAAAAAGGCTTTTTTATAGCGCAAAAAATCCAGAAAAACGGCCAAAAAAGGGCGTTTAAAAACAAGGGGGTCCCTGGCCAAACAGCAACACAAAACATGTAGACGAGACTGACGCCTCAGGCTATTACAAATTTTTTTGGGACGGGAAAAACAACGCTGTTAACGGTCATATTTTATTTTACACCTGAAACGGTGAGAGAATGTGAGTAAAAGCCTTCTCCAAGAACTAACATCCCGGCGAGGCTCGCCCCCAGGACCTTCCCGATCCGAAAGCGAGTTAAACCCACTAACCACATACCGCAAGATTGACATGCCTTTTCATTTTTATATTTTTTTGAAAGGTTGATTTGGGTTTCCCTCCGAAAATTTATTTACTAGTGGCCTTGGTATGACACTACTTTCTGATGGGAAGGTCCGGTTAAAACCCCTTGCTGGGCGCAAGTTGATTTTCCTTGGAAAACTCTTTACTCACTTTCTCTCACCGAAATCAGGTAAAAAAATGATACCGGGTCATTAAAAAGGTTGTCTCTGTGGGAAAAAACGTAATATGCCTAACAGGGCTTTATGTCTCATTCTATTTAGGGGTTTGCGTTGGCGGGAATCCCTTGTATAGCACTTTGAGCTGTTTAGGGGATATGGACAAAAGCCAAGCTTTTGGGAGTTTATTTTTCTTTTTTTATTGTATTCGGTGTAAAAAATGTCTTCTGTTTTTTAAGCCTTTGAGGTTTTCAATAAAAAACGTATAAAAATAGGGCTTATTTATTTTTAATTATTATTTTTTTATTATTAATTAATTATTTTTATTATTTTTAAATTTTTTTTATTATTATTTTTATTATTATTATTATTATTTTTAATACTTCTGTTTTTCAGATTCAATGCTCTATTTTGCAAGACAAACAATATTGTAACTAACTAAAAAAATAGATTAAGACGTATGATTTAGAATCATGAAAATTTAAACTCTAAACCATTGTAAATAAGAACTTTTAAAAAAAATGCTTTTTTTAAAAAAAAGGTTACAAAAAAGGGATTACAATAAGACTAGATAATAAAAACACAATCTTCGATTTCCTTGCACACAATTCCGTCTAAATTATTTAAAAAAAGAAAAGAAAAAGTTATACAAGAAAGACAGGTAAAACAATGTAGACATCTTAACAAAAACGGGAGGGGTGGTGGCACTTTAGCGTTGTCTCCCCCGGGTTACTGGATGTGTCAAAATATGAGGGGGGTTTTGTGTTCTTCTCACGGATAAACAAAATAGGAGGGGGGGTTATGTGTTTTCCTCTACTGGTTTTTTCAAACGTAGTTAGAGGGGTTGTGTGTTCCTCCGCTGGGTGTATCAAACGTAGTGAGGAGGGTTATGTGTTCCCCTCGCTGATAATCAAAAGGGGGGAGGGGTTATGGGTTTTTGGGGTTAAAAAATGGGGGGTTTTTTCCCTCGCTGATGTTTTAAAGTATGAGGGGGTTAGGTTTCCTCTCCTTTGGATGTATCAAAAATTGAGGAGGGGTTATGGTTCCTCTCGGGTGGGTGTATCAAAGAAGTGAGGAGGGGGTTTTTGTGTTTTTCCTCCCCTGGAGTAAACAAAAGTAGGGAGAAAGGGGTTATTGTTTCCCTCGCTGGATGTAAACAAAAGAGAGGGAGGGGTTATGGTTCCTCTCCGGATGTATCAAAAGTAAGGAGGGGAAGGGGTTAAAAATGGGGGGGGGTTTTTCCCCCCCCCGCTGGATGTATCAAAAAGTATGAGGAGGGGGTTTGGGTTTCCCACCTGGATGTATCAAAAGTAGTAGAAAAGGGGTTATGTTTCCTCCGCTGGGTGTCAAAAAAAAAAAAGGGGGGATGTTGAGGAAGGGTTATGTGTTCCCCGTGGGTTATCAACGTAGTGAGGAGGGTTATGGTTCCTCTCCTTGGGTGTAAAAAAAGTTGAGGAGGGGTTTTGTGTTCCTCCCTGGATGTTTTCAAAAGGGGAGTGGGGGGGGAGGGGGCGGGGTTAATTGGGTTTCCCTCGCTTGGAGTATCAAATTAAAGGGGTTTTTTTTTCCGGGGAAAAAAAGGGGGGGTTTTTTGTGTTCCTTTTTCCCTGGGTTTTACAAAAAAAAGTAAAGGGGTTTTTTGGGGGGGAAGGGGTTATGTGTTCCTCTCAGGGGTTTTCAAAAATGTGAGGGGGGGTTTGTTTTCCCACTGATGTATCAAAAGTATGAGGAGGGTTTATGTGTTTTTCTCGCTGGATTTTCAAAGTAGTGAGAAGGGGGTTTTGTTTTCCTCTCGCTGGGTGTATCAAAAGTGGGTTTATCAAAAGTAGTGAGGAGGGTTTTGTGTTCCCCTTGCTGGGTGTATCAAAGTAGTGAGAGGGTTTTTGTTTCCTCTCCCGGGTGTATCAAATAGGAGAAGGGGGTTATGTTTCCTCTCGCTGGTGTATCAAAAGTAGGAGGAGGGGTTATGTGTTCCTCTCCCGTTTTAACAAATAGGAGGGAAAAGGGGTTATTTTTCCTCTCCTGGATTTTTCAAAAGTGTGAGGAGGGGGGATTGTTTCCTCTCCTGGATTATCAAAAGTAGGAGGGGGGGTTATTGGTTTCCCCCCGCGTATAAACAAAGTTTTGAGGGGGTTTATTTTTTTCCTCCGCTGGGTGATCAAAAATATGAGAAGGGGGATGTGTTCCCTCACGGGGTATCAAAATAGGGGGAGGGGTTATTGTCCCCTCCGCTGGATGTAAAACAAAAGAGTGAGGAGGGGTTTTAAATTTTCCTCTCGCTGGATATATCAAAGTAGTGAGGAGGGGTTAGGGGTTTCCCCTCGCTGGATGATCAAAAGTAGTGAGAAAAAGTTTGGTTTCCCCTCACTGGATGTATCAAAATATGAGGGGTTTATGTGTTCCCCGCTGATTATAAAAAGTAGTAGGGGGGGGTTATGGTTCCCTCGCGGTTATCAAAAGATGAGGAGGGGGGTTTTGTTTCCTCTCGCGGATGTATCAAAAATAGTGGGAGGGGTTTATGTTTTCCTCCGCTGGGTTTACAAAAGTAGGAGGGGGGGTTTATGTGTTCCCCTCGCTGGATTTCAAAAGTAATGAGGGGGGTTTTGTTTCCTCCGCGATTACAAAAGAGGAGGGGGGGTTATGTTTCCTCTGCTGGGAAAATCAAAAATGAGGAGGGGTTATTTTTCCCCCCTCGCTGGATGTACAAAAGTAGGGGGAGGGGGAAAGGTTCCTCTCCTGGATGTATCAAAAAATAGTGAGGGGGGTTTTTAATGTGTTCCCCGCTGGGGGGGTAAACAAAAGAGGGGGAGGGGTTATTTTTGTTCCCTCCCGCTGGAAAAAAAATTTTCAAAAGAGTGAGGAGGGTTTATGGTTCCTCTCCGGATGTATCAAAAGTAGTAGGAGGGTTTTTGTTTCCCCCTGCTGGGTGTATCAAAAATTGGAGGGGTTTTTGGTTCCCTCGCTGGGGTGTATAAAATGTGGGGGGGGTAGTGTTCCTTCGTGGATTATCAAAAAAGTGGGGGGGGGGGTTATTTTTCCTCTCGTGGATATATCAAAATAGGAGGAGGGTTATGTGTTTTCCGCTGGATGTAAAAACAAAATAGTGAGAAAGGGTTTTTGTTCCCCCCAGGGATTGGTGCTTCTCCCCGTGAAGAGTAGGGGCGAAACGTTTTTCTCCCCTCCATTTTATGAATAAAAATCGGTTTTTGATGTCGTTTCTATTGACCGCGGTTGTTTCTGTGGGGGAAAAGAGATAAAAAGAAAAGGGGATGTGACTTTTTTACGGGTAACACACTCACTGAGTCTTTGGTCAAAAAACTATTGCTGCATTATACCCTATTACAAATTGTTTTTTTTTATTTTTAAATTATAATTACATAAAACAAATTACTTGAGTTTATTCATTTTGTTCTCCCCTGTGAGATTTGGGCAATGTTTTATGGGATTTAGCAGTTGCCAGATAAATTTTTTTAAAGTAGTTTGTGGGGGAAAATAATGTAAAAAGAATTCATCATTTTACTTTTTCATCGTTTTCTGGGTTATTGCTGTTGTTTTCTGTTTCTAGTTTTGTGCTGAACAAGTTTGGGTTTTTTAAAAAATTATTATTATTAATATTATTATTATTATTATTAAAATATTTGGATTTTTTTCAAATGTAAGTACAAACCGGGGAAAACCCTCAGTGTCTTTTGTTATTGTTTTGGGGTGGAGAGAAAAACACGTGAAATATTTTTTTCTTTTTTTTTTTGTACTCACTTGTCTTTAAGCTATTGGTATTAAAAGGGTCCCACAGGTCTCAAACGATCGAAATCTTGAGATAAAAGGTTGCAATTTTTTTTTGGTGTAGTGGGGTAAAAAATTTTTGGGAAAATTTGAAAAATTTTTAATTTGGTTTTTTTGGGTTATTTTGTTGGGTGTGGTGGGGGAAAATGATTTTGGAAGATGGAAGTAAGGAAATGTTGTGTTGTTGGGTGAGAAAATGGTGTGTGATGGTGTTTTTTTTTGTTGAATTGGGGAAAAGTTTAAGGTAAATGTAAAAAAAGGAAAAAATTTTTTTTGGGGAATGTGTTTTATTTTTTTTTTTTTTATTTTTGTATTTTGGAAATGTTGTTAAAAAGGGGGTTTTTTTTTTTGAAAAGTTGTTAAGGGGGTTAAATTTTAAAATTACCCCTTTGTATTTGTAGTGTGTTTAAAAATTTTAAGCCCTTTGGGGTAGTTGCCTCCCTTTTTGACCCCTCATAAGAGGTCAAGTTAGGGTCATCATGTCTTAGAAGGTGCTGCGCAAGCCTTTCATCCCAAAAAATTTCCCTTGCAAAGTCAACTGGTATTTGAGTACGATTCAATCCTTTCCCCAATGATGAACCTCTTTACTTTTATTCAAAAAAACTCGGGCTGTTTTGGATCCGCACCAAAAGGGGTGTTGAGAGATTACTAAATGAGTAATCCCCCCTTTTATTCTTATTGTTTTTTTTAAAATATTTGGTGTTGACATCTTTTTTTTTTTGGTCACTCATTTTTCTTCAAAACCCCCTGAGGGTAAAGACTTTTTCTGCTACTACTTTCTTTGTTTTTTTTCTTTTTCAGGAAAAGGGGCTAAACGAAATTTTAAAAAAATTTAATATAGCAATTTTTAAAAAACAAAGCAATGACAAAAAATATAACATTTTAAAGAAAACAAACAAAATATGAACACGGGCCATTAAGGCTCACAACCCTTCAAACCAATAAAAAAAAAAAAAAAAAACATCAATATAATCACTTATAATAAAAAAAAACCAATGAATTAGGGGTTTTTTTTGGAGAAATTCCCCTCCCCGGGGTAAGTATATCTTTAAATTAAAAAATTTTTATCCACTGCAGGGCACCAACGTCGCACACACTTTTTTTTTTTTTTTTTTGTTTGTTAAATTTTTTTCTTAGATAATATGATTTTTTTGTGTTCCTTTTTCTCTTTTTTTTTTTTTGTTTTCTTGGGAAAGTGATAAGGTTAAAAATTTGACATCATCATCATCATTATTATTATTTTTTTAAATTTTTTAGTAGTAGTATAAGTAGTAGTATTTAGGAAAGTATATAGTAGATAGAGTAGTAGTATATGGGGAAACAAAAATGTGAAGGGCGGGGAAATGACAGAAACCAAGCAAGTAGAGGGGCAAAAAAACCGTAAACTTTTTTCGCAAGAAATTTTGGGAAAAGGGAAAACGTCCTACCGGATCAGCTGACTACTAATAGTAAAATAGTAGAGTAGAGTAGTAGTAGTATTTGGTAGTAGATAGTAGTTATTTTTTATTAAATTATTATTATTAATTTTATTATTTTTATTATTTTTAAATTTTATTATTATTATTATTTTTAAATTATTATTATTATTTTTATTATTATTATTATTATTATTACAAAATTATATTATCTTTATTTTTTAATTTAACAAAAAAATTTTTTATTATTCAGTCCACCTGGAAAAATTGCAACTCTGTTATTGTTATTATTATGATTATTTTAAAAATTTTATTTTTTTAAATTTTTATCTTTATTTTTAAATTTTACTATTATTATTACATTACAGTCCACTCGGGTTAAAATTGCAACTCTTTTAAAAATTGCAAAAAAAATCATTTTAAAACGCAACTTTTTATCGAAAATTTTCAATCAATTGTATATAAAAGTCACTTTTAATGGCAAAAAATTTTTTTTTTCAACCTAAAAAAAAGGGGGCCAATTCAAGAAATCAATCAAACAAAACTCATGTTTTTAGTTTTAAAATAAAACATGAAACATGACGGGAAAAAGAATCGAGAGAGGGCGGGTTTAAAAAGGATAAGACACAAAGAGGGGGGGGCATTGCAGTATGGGGATGGAGGCTCTGTAACAAAAGATGGGGTGCGAGGGGGGCTGGACTAGGCCAGACAACGGTAGACCAAAGCAGTTTTTAAGAAAGAACTGACATATTTAATCCATTTTTTTTGGAAATGACAACTTGTCTTATGACCAAAGGGTTTGGTGAAGGGTCATCGTTTCCCTCCCTGGGTAATCCTTTGAAAAAATGTTTGAGAGCAAAAGATGAAAGAGGGTCCAATCTAATAAATTCGGGTTTCATCAAAGCTGTTTTTTTGCTTGTCAAAATTTAAAAAAAACACGGCACCATTGGTTTTGTTTCAACCAAATTGCTCATCGTGGGAACACAAAAAATGTTTTACAACAACTGGGTTTTATTTAAACCCTAAAAATATTAATATTATATATATATAATATATATATAATATAAATATTAATATATATGAAACTGACCAGGCAAATCAAAATTTTCATAAAAACTTCAAAAAAAGCGGGAAGTCCCCACATTTTACGAAAACGACCAAGAAAAGCAGCGTGGACGGGCCCAAGCCCATTTAAAAACTCAGAGAGAAAAAAAGTTGCAAAATGGAAGGGAAAATCAACTTCAAAATTAATCGCAACTAGGCCCCGCGAAGACCCGTCGGACCCCCCGGTCCCACGGTCTTTTAGCTGTGAACCCGAAGACCGGTCCCAAAAGGGGGGGATCGGCGGCGGTTTTTCCTCACTTCTTATCACCTTTTTCCACTCGGGGCGGTCCTTGCAAAAGGGCCACGGTCCCAAAGGGCTCCGGCCCAAACCTACTACTTCCCCCCGCGATTTTGTTGCTTTGGTTGCCTATCTTCCACCAATCACCACCCATCCCACTTTAAATTATCGCAACCACCCCCCTTTGCCTACACAAACGACACAGACGACCATACAGGCAGACGACCCCAACCCCCCCACTCCCAAAAAACCCCCCTTTCGGGGTGAGAGGGGGGGGAAAAGGAGGTGCAAAGCCTTGGACGATTCCATTAAACGGGGGAAATTTCAAAATTTACAAAACCATAATGATCGCAAAGACAAGGTCTAAGGTGAAGGGAACCCCCCCTTCTCTAATGGTTTTTGTTTGAAATGTAGTGACTACTAAAGATTGTGTGTTTGGGGTGTGTGTGTTGGTGGTGTCGAACCTAGCAATAGCAAAATCCGATTTTTTTTTTTTCTTTTGTCCCTCTTGTCACCACTTCCCCCTTTCTATCGCAGTGTTGTCATTTAAAAAAATAAATAATATTAAAATTTTTTGTTTTGGTTTTTTACTAATCAAATAATAAAAGGTTTATTAGTTTTTTTCTCCCAAAAAAAAAAATTTAAACCTTTAAATTTTAAAAAAAAAATCCAATAGAATATTAAAATAGCCAGTTGATAAGCCCCTCTCTTTATACGCAAAGGGCCAGAGATCGATCCCGGGGCAGCATTTTTTTTTTGAATCCCTTCTACTCACAATTTTAATGGGGAGCTGAGTTTTTAGATCTGGCGAAAAAGTCACCATCGACCCCTCTTATTAACCTCATCCACCCCCCTCTTATTTTTAACTTCCCTCTCTCTTACTCTTCAATGCTCGGCCCTCTAATTTGTGTGGTGGGGGGGGGGGGAGGGGTTCTGTGTGTTCAACGCCACGAAAAACTCGATTCAACCCTTTGGGCGGATGTCCCATTTTTATTTTCTTTTTTAATGGGGATAAATTTCAAATTTTTTAAAAATTAAAAATTACGAAGTAAAAAAAATGAAGTAAAAAAGGGTGGCAAATAAAGAAGGGATCACCCCCCTTCTCTAATTAGGGTTAAAAATTTTGAAATGAGTGGACTACTTTCCCGTGTGTTTTACTCCTTAACCCACGGTTTTCCCCCTCTTATTCTTTTAAAAAAAAAAACCAAAAAAAAAATACTAATCCAAAAATCCCCAAATCCCAAAAAAACCCTTTTTCAAAAAAACCAAAAACCAGTACCCTCTCCAGGGGGGAATGTTCAAGTCCCCGGGAAAAAACCGGAAAATTTTAAAAACCCCCTCCTTTGCGGTCTTCATTTCCCAAGGACCGTAGGACCGTGGCCAAACTTGCCCAAAACCCGCCCCCCGGGAAAAAAAAAATCGCAAAAATTTTCGCTGATCTCCCTCGTGTTGCGATTACCCCAGTGGGCGTTATTATTTTTTATTTTTATTTTTTATTTATTATTATTATTATTATTAATTATTATTAATATTTAAATTTTATTAATATTAATTATTATTATTTATTAATATTTATTTTATTATATTATTTTATAAATTTTTTTTCATATCAAATCACACAACATTTTTATCATTTTAATCTAAGTGATTCACATTTTTTTTGAGAAGAAGGGAAAAATTAGGAATTTTTTTTAAGAAAAAAAAAGAAGAAGGAAGAAGAAGAAAAAAGAAAAGAAGAAAAAGAAAAAAAAAGAAGAAGAAAAGAAGAAAAGGAAGAAGAAAGAAGAAGAAAAAAAAAAAAAAAAAAAGAAAAGAAGGAAGAAGAAAGGGGGGAAGAAAAAAAAAAAAAAAAAAAAAAAAAAAAAAGAAAAAAAAGAAATTAACAATAAAAAAAAAAAAAAAAAAAAAAAATATTTAATTTTAACCCCGGGGGAAAAAGGGGGGGTGGGTTTTAAAAGGAAAATTTTTAAAAAAAAAAACAAAAAAAAAAAAAAAAAAAAAAATAAAAAAATTTTTTAATTTTTTTTATTATGTTTTTTTTTTTTTGGGGGGGAAAAAAAAAAAAAAATGTAAAAAAAAGGGGGGGAAAAAAAAAAGGGGGGTTTTTTAAAAAAAAAAATTTTTTTTGTATTTGGGGGGTTTTAAAAATTATATTTTTTAAATTTTAAAATTTTTTGGGGGGAAAAATTTTTTTTTTTATTTTTTTTTTTTTTTTTTTTTTTTCAAGTTAATGTTTTTGAAAAAACAAATTTTTAAATTTATTTTTTTTTTAAAAAATTTTTTTAATTGTTATTTTTTATTTATTTTAAAAAATTAATTTTTTTTATTAAAAAGGGAAAAAAAAAGGTCTTTGAAAGTAAAAAAAAGTGAAGTTTTTAAAAAGGAAAAAAATTTTTGGCCTAAAAATTTCCCCGCAAAAAAAAAAAAAAAAAAAAACCAAAGAAAGGACAAAAGGAAAAAAACAAAAAAAAAAAAAAAATTTTAAAAAAATTTTTGAAAAGTAAAAAAAAAAAAAAATTAACACTTAAAAAAATAACAATTCCCAAACAAAATTTGGGGAAAACCCTTTTAAAAAAAAAAAAAAAAAAAATTTATATAAAATAAAACAAATTTAAAAAACCCCAATGGCTTTTTATTTTTCTTTTTAAAAAGCGTTTTTTCTTTTTATATTTTTACCCAAAAATTTTGGGGCAGGGTTAACACAACAACAAACAAAAAAAAATTCCCCCTCCTTGTCACAGGCATATTTTTTTTAAAAAAAAATTTCCAAAGGGGAATCTAAAAAGGGTTTTTCCCCAAAGATAAAGGCCAAAAATTCCCCCCCGGGGGGGGTTTTTTTTTTTTTTCCCCCCCCCGGGGGGGGGGGGTTTTGTCTTACTTATCGCAATCTAAAAAATTAAAAAAAAAACCCCCAAAAACCCCAAAACAAATTTTAAAATTTTTAAAAAAATATTTTTTTTTTTTTAAAAAAAAACTTTAAAAAAATAAAAAAAAAAAAAAAAAAAAAAAAAAAAAAAAAGAAAAGAAAAGCCACAAGCATTTAAGAAAAGGGGAAGGGAACTGTCACAGACAATAAAATGAGTGTCTCTTTTCGAAAGTTTTTTCTCAAATCCCCATACTTGGTTTTATGAAACTCACGAATAACAGGGGATCTTGCTAAGCCCCAAATCTGCCACAGGTTTTTATTTTTCCAAACCTTTAATCACAAATGTGGGAGGAGTCCTGATAACTCCTTCAAAACCAAAGGGGGCGAGACAATCCTGGGGAAGTCCCAAAAATTTTTCTGACCCCCCCTGCCACCCATCAGTGATTTTGTTAGCTGGATCTGCTGAAACTGGTGGAAAGTACTCTGCGACTAACAGCATCCTATCAAAAGGGGAAAAAAAACAAAGGTCTTTTGGGGTCTATTTAAAAGGGATAAGAAACTGGGAAAGCCAGTGTTCTGGGCCCTAAGGGGGTTCTGAAGGACCTTATTTTTTGTTACTTTTTATTACAAAAACCCAAACAAAAAGGGGGGATCTTCAAAATAATGTTTTAAAAATAAAACTTTAAAGGGAAAAAAAAGGGGGTGGAAGGAATCCCCCGAAATATAATAAAAATACCCAAAGAATAGTCCATTGATGACACTGAACAAAAAATTGTTTGGTGGGGACCTTTGACTCACCAATCCTAGGATTTTTTTGCTTTTTTTTCAATTTTGGGAAAAACTGTTTATAAAAGATTAGTTTTTTTTTTTTTTTTTAAACTAATTAAAAAACAAAAACTAAAAACATTAATTTGAATACAAAACGCCTAAATTTGTCTCAAAAAAATGTAAAAAAGTAATGCTGGGCAAAACAACCGGTAAAAAAAAGGATATAGCCCGAAGTTAGGGTTGATGAGTTAACCCCATTACCCCACGTACGGGTAAATGAAAGTGAAAACCTTTCCCAAAAAAATTTTTTTCATGTGAAAAATTTCCTTCTGTGTCAGAGAAATTTATAATTCATATTTATCAATTCTTGTGGTCTCCGGGTTTTATTAAATCAACTAGCCTGTATCTTGGTGATTTTTGGGTGTGTTTATAAATCTAACCCACCTGAATTTTGGGTGATTTTTATGTTTTAATAAAATCTAACAACCCTGTGTCTTGGGAGTTTTTGAGTTTTTAAAAACATCAAACAAACCGGGTTCTTAGGAGTTTTTTGATGTTTTAATATACACAACCCAAACCTATGTTTTAGTGAGTTTTTGATGTTTTTAATATAAAATCAAACCCAACCTGTGTCTTGGTTAGTTTTTGATGTTTTAAATAACATCTAAAACCAACCGCATCTTTTAGTTTTGATTTTTTTATAAAAAATTCCAAAACCAACCTGTTTTTTGGTGATTTTTTGATGTTTAATATACCAACCAACCTGTGTTTTTGGTGAGTTTATCATCCATACCTACTACATTAAATTTGGGACTGGGAAAAGCAAGGCCGGGGGGTGGGGTAGAGGGCAAGGGCGACTCAGGGGAATGGCCTCAGTGGTTCAGTTTTTTTTTTTATTATTTTTCCCGCAGCCCCAAGATGAAATAGAAAGGGTACGTAAAACAGCGGGTTCCCCCTATAAGCCTTAAATTTTTTTTCAACACAAAGGGGGCATTTG
>NW_027622607.1:0-12164 GCF_034508935.2 Berghia stephanieae
AATTGTAATATCGCCTAACAGGCGTCATGTCTCGTCCTACATGTTAAGTGTTGCTGTTGGCCAGGGAACCCCTTGTAAAGCTGTTTAAGCATGTTTAGTGGATATTGCGCTATAAAAAAAAGCTCAATTAAATTAAATGAGATCTCGACTCGCCTTTGAAATTCAAATAGCTAATATAGTATTCATGTTATATATATATTGCTAAAAATTCTGAGCGATAATTTTCAAAGAAGAGATAAATAGATAGCATTTATTAATTGGAGAGGACTTAAAAAGTGCTTACATTTCTTACCTGTTTTTTTTTTTATGGGGGAAAGGGGGGGGGGGTGATTGTGTCTGTGTGATTTTTAATTTGTTTTATTTTTTATTTATTTTTATTTTTTTTTTAGATATCATGATAAATGTTGAGGGTAGAAAGCAAGAGATCCGAGAGGTAAAATTGAGAGAAAACTCAAACTTGCTGGAGTCACTGATATTTTCTGATTTTGTTTTATTTCTTTTGTGTAAAAAACGAATTGGAAGCTGTGATTTATTTATTTATTTTATTCATTTAGTTTAATTTTGGGATGCCATTACACTCGCCTTCTAACCTGTAAACCCCTAGTTCGATGTGTACAAAGTTAATCCTTGAAAAAATGGTCCTTTGCACATATTTTATCACCATAGTCATATTATGTAACATGGGTACCAGACCAGGTCGGTAACAGCGTTGTAGTTAGTAGCGCCTCGCTCACAGGCGTCCTGCCTCATCTTACACGTTACAGTGTTGCTGTTAGCTTTTGACGTCTTGTAAAGAACTTTGGGGGCATTGCGCCATATGAAAACTCAATTTTTCCCCTCATTTCATCTCATTGTGTTTTGTTTGTTGTTGTCTCGTTCTACATGTTAGGTTTTGCTGTTGGCCAGGGACCTTTGTAAGGCGCTTTGAGCACGTTTATATGTGGATAATATTCTTCTATATAAAAGATCAAGTTTTTTAAATTTTGTCTTTTTTTTGTTTTTTTGTTTTGTTTTTTTTTGGACAAATTCTGTATGATTCAGTTTTTTAAACTATGTTTTGTTATGCCAATGCTACCAACCCCCCCCCCCCCCCTCCACCCCTTCCCTGATTTATGAATGTTAATCTTTTGGGTTCTATTTTATTCAATATCTATCAGAAAGCATCTCACACGAATAGAAAATATGTGATCAATCACCCCAAAACGGTATTAAATCGGGTGAACATGATGCGTTAAAAATCAGATAATAAGCTGAACCAGTACGCTTTACATATTTTTTTTAAAAAAAAGAACCCCCCCCCCCCCCACCCTTTCCCAAATAAAAACGAAACAAAAATAAAGAGAAATAATAGAAGAAAAAAAAAACCCGTACAAAAACCCCAAAAATGTCATAATTCTTATCAATCTGCCTTTATTAAAAGCTCCGTTTCTTCACTTAAGTTTATTCCGGCATAACACCAGATTATATAATAATTATCTTTTCGGCGCTTTACATTGTGCATACTTTAGCGTCCACTCTAAAATTTATATTGATGACACTTGCTCTCTATTCATTTAGTAAAATGGATTTTCAACGATTTCTATCGAGGACATTCTGAACCACAAGTATCTATACCGCATTAATAACACCCTCGAAATTATTGCACAAGGATCTGATACTGTAACACACACAGTCAATCATCGTTATCTACCTTTTGTATGGAGAATGGTTAGGATTATTTTTTTTCTTTTTCTTTTTCATACGTGAAAGTTGTCCCCCTTTAGCGCAATCAAAAATCCCCCCCCCCCCCCCCCCCCCAAAAAAAAAAGCCTCTTTTTCATCTTGCGTCGTTTCAGCGCCTTCGTACAAAAGGTCCATGAGCGTCAAAAGATACGATCAGAGATTAAAATTCACGCATAATTAAATGTGCATTGAATTAGATCGCTCTAACTCGTGTAGTAAGCGTTACATTTTCCAAACATTACTTTTGAAGAGGTTTGTATTAAAGTATTAGGGACTATCTAATGCGTTACTGGGTAAATCTAAATAACAATGTGAAATTGAATCTAAGCTTCGATTAAGGCCTAATATGAAAACAAGATAAAATTGACGTTTCGGGTTTTCCCTTTATCAGCATAACAGGACAGGACTACTACATTATCTCATTCGTCTGTAGTGTTTCTTTCATTCGTCCTGTTTTGTTGATATAGGGGAAACCCGAAACGTCTATTTTATCGGTTTTCATAATATCAAATTGAAGCTTACATTCAATTTCACATTGTTATTTATTTCTTCGAACTTCGAGCAGCAACATTTACATTACTGGGTAAAAATAAACAGCTGTGGCTATACGGTCTTGTGGTATGACACTAGGCTCAGAGGGTCCTGGGTTCGAGTTCCGCATGACTGAGTCCATGGAAAAGACCTCTTTACTCACATTCTCTCATCGTACCCAGTTGTAAAATGAGTACCTGGTCGTTAACAGCGTTGTCTCCCCCCCCCCCCCCCCCACCCCCTCTCCAAAAAAATGTGTAATACCGCCAAATAGGCGCCATGTCTCGTCCTTCATGTTACGTGTTGCTATTGGCTAGGACCTCTTGTAAAGCGCGTTGAGCACGTTTAGTGAATATTGCCCTATATGTAAATGCTCAAGTTTGATAGTTCTAGTATGAAGGCCAGCCGACGCATGTTAAGTCATGAATGAGGGAATAATCAATCAACAACTAATTGCTGGACCCCAGCTCAGGGAGGATGATGAAATTGAAAATAACAATAAAAAAGTTTAATCTCAGCAAAACATTTTTTAGGATATAAATCCTTAACATAATTTTTGACTATTCTCTTGAAATCTGTGGTGGAGCGGGCCGGGCCGGGATGGGGTTGTGCCGAAAGGTGATAATGTAAAAAAAGAAATATCCTTCTTTTTTTTTCTTTTTTTTTTTTTTTTGGTACATTTAAATAGATTATACTCATCCTCCTCTGCAAAACATATTAATTTTTTTCTCCCAGTTTTCGTTTACTAGATTACAAATAAAATTATCAGCAATTAAATCACCTGAATACAATACCGTTTGCATGCGACAGGTCACGTTTTAAATCTCAGTAAAGCCACCACCTTCTTCGTCATGTTTAAAGTTCGGTTTATTATTTACGATGTTATTTTGGTTACAAGAACGTCAAACACACCGATAAAACGACACAAAGCAACATGAATGTCAGTGACGTCATGCGACGTTGGACAAGTTCATTTTGTCAATGTTTTCAAAATGTTTTGTCTTCGCAGCAGGTACCACCATTAAACCACCCCAAAAAGCACGGTAATAAAATTAATTTTACAGCACCTTGTAAACAAATTATTAAGTGAAAACCCAGGTATTGGTTTATAATAGCGTCCTTCGTGTTTAACCTGTCGACTGAAACTAACTCTATTGGTGATCTGGAAGGCATGGAAAGAAATATTATATTAATTTAACCAAGTTGACTGTCGTACACTAGAAGAGAAAAAAAACCACGTATTTAAAAATTTGGCCAGAAAACTCGTTCTTCAAATATCGACCGATTTAAACGACCCTCATTTTGGCAAAAACTCTCAAAACTTGGGACTTCGAGAAGTATTCTTTGATGTCCCAGGTTTGGGAGGTTTTGTAAAGATGAGGGGTCATTTAAATTGATCGAGATATAATTTATTGAAGGACGAGTTTTCTGGCCAAATTTTTTTTATTCAAGTTTGTTTTTTTCCAGAGTACGGCTGGTTTAAAAAGCACGTTGTTTTCTTATTTTCTAGTGTGTCGATCTTGTTCTAAAGGTTGTTTTGTGTTGTATTGTGTGTGGTGATGGCTTCATACAAAGAGGGTGTGAAGAAATATTATAAAGGATTATGAACACATTGCTTAACTCTTACACGATCTGAACTAGAAGCAGGGCTGCCAGATGGCCAGAGTCTCTCGTGGCCAATTTCCACTTCAAAAGTGGCCAAAATAGAACCCCGCGAGGCCAAACACTACTAACTATCTGACCCCCTTAGATAAACCCATCGTTTTTGATCCCCCAAAAATCAATTAAACTAGGAAAAATAATCTTGTATTAAAAAAATATTATTAATTATACCAATTAATACCAATTATTAATTGGTGATATAAACGCGATTTTTCTGTGTGGCAGCCCTGATCAGAAGGAAGAAATCATTTTCTGTATGCACAGTTAGTTAATTGTTGATATTCAAAACGATGCAGTCTCGCTGAAGATTGTACAACAAAACAACAACAAAAGTATAAAGACGGCGGAAAGAGAACAGAAAGGGGGGGGGGGGGGGGGTAGCGTACAATAATATGATCATTTATTTGTGATCCCCCGCGATAATCTGGTAATGTTTTGGAATTAACTCCAAGAAGGAAATTTTGTTTTACCAGTTAACTGCCGTACTCTGAAAAAAAAAAAAAAAAAACAAACTTGTATTATAAAGTTTGGCCATAAAACTCGGCCTTCAAATATCGATCGATATAAAGGATAAAATAAATAAATGATAATAATAATAATAATAATATTAATAATAATAATAATAATAATAATAATAATAAAAATAATAATAATAATAATAATAATAATAATAATAATAATAATAATAATAACAATAATAACAATAATAATAACAATAATAATAACAATAATAATAATAATAATAATAATAATAATAATAATAAATAATAATAATAATAATAATAATAATAATAATAATAATAATAATAATAATAATAATAATAAAAGAAATAAAATTCCCGTTATTCATCTCATAGGGAAAATTCGTATCTAGGGTCTATTCCAAGGGAAGTCTGGAATAACTCAGGCGTTAGCCGGAGCGCTGCGCCGCAAATTGAGCTAGTGCGAAGTGACTTGCTGAAGCCCTAACATTGCAGCGGCGTCTGATCGTAGTCGGTACCTTTCGGGTACGGAGCGAATACCGTACCGCTGACCCACGCTGCCCCCCCCCCCCCCCTTAATGACCCTCGTCTTGGCAAAAACTATCGAACCTGGGACTTCGCGAAGTGGGTCCTCGTGTCATGCTATAAGTTAACGAAGACAAAGGTGTTAGGCTATGTGGTCTAGTGCTATGACACACGCTTTCGGATCGGAAGGTCCTAGGTTCGAGCCTTGCTCGAAGCATAGTTGAGTCCTTGGAAAAAAGCTCTTTACTCACATTCTCTCATCGTACTCAGGTGTAAAATGAGTACCTGGCCATTAACAGCGTTGTCTCTGTCGGAGAAAAAACTGTAATATCGCCTGACAGGCGCCATGTCTCGTTCTACATGTTACATTTTGCTGTTGGTCAGGGACCCCTTGTAAAGCGCTTTGAGCACATTGAGTGGATATCGCGCTATATAAAAGCACAATTATTTTTTTTTTTTTAGGCTACGAGTTAACGAAGACTGCGACGGAACACACGAACAAGAATGTGCTGTTTCATTTTTATTTTCGAATTCAGAATTATTTACAAGATTTTTTTACAATCTAGTTTTTTTTTAAAATAATAGCGCCCATAATCTTTTAAGATGATTACGTGTTTCTTTAGCTCCATAGTTGTTGGGGAAAACAAGACAGAGATAGTGAATCAAATATTTTACAATCCGCCATAGATAAGAGATTTGATGTGGACATTGTGTTTGAAGAGAGGTGGATATGTTGCACTGTGCAAACAGAATGATCGTTCTGGAAACCAAACAAAGGAAAATAATTTCAACACTGGAAGGTATCACAGTTAGAAAAGAAAAAAAAAAGAGAGACAAAGATTGATTTTTTTTTCCTTTTCCACTTCCTTTGTCATTTTCCGTATAGCAAAGCTTTTACTCTCCAACTATCAAATTAATAAAGAACAATGTGAAATTGAATGTAAGCTTCAATTTAATTATATACGAAAACAGATAAAAATGGACGTTTCGGGCTCCCCTTTATCAACAAAACATCTTCACAACGCCAAGTGGACAAATTTGGGAATTTATAATGATATCCAATGACCCCCCCCCCCCCCACAATAAAAAAAAAACAAAAAAAAAAAAAAACAAACAAACAAAAAGCAAAGGAAAACAAAACAATAACAAAAAAACCCAAAGAAAACGAAAGTGCCTAGACAAAGGATTCAAATAAAATAATTAAACGTTTGTTTCCAATTAACGCTCTTGATGGCTCGCAAATTAATTGTTTACCATTTTAAAGACTCGACGACAAATGTAAACAAGTTCATTTAGATAACATTTTTTTTGCACACTTTGATGTTCCAAAAGTATTAAAACAACTAGCCTAATTCAATCACAAGAATGTCGCACCGCGGCTGCAGTTTTCAACAACATTTCTTTGCTTTCTTTCTATCACTACTTTCTTTATTTACTTTTTTTTTGTATAAATCAATCTCTCTCTCTCTCTCTCTCTCTCTCTCTCTCTCTCTCTCTCTCTCTCTCTCTCTCTCTCTTTATATACACATTTTATAATCTCATTCTCAATAAGGACCGTCCTCCGTACCTAACGCTGCTCTTCTTATCTTATCCTGACGAAGTTCTGTATCTGCAAACCTTTTTATGTTTTATCAAATAAGGATTTTATTTATGATTGAAACTCTTCTTATCTGCTTTTTTTATCGTTTATTGTTTTGTGCGGAGATTTTATTTTCTTGTATTGGGATTGTGTTTTGTTTTGGACCAAGATAGAAATAAATAATATGTGAGCCGTCTCGACTAACGGGAATCGTGACGAAATAAAGTAGTTAATGAAAGTCAAGTATACAGCCAAAAAGATCAGTTAAGAGAAACAAAACTTGAATTAATCAATAACTTTATTAATTTAACTCTAAATTTTAAAGGTTAGCTTAAAATTATATCTTTAAAACCAGATCCACACCCGATATAATACCGCTTCGAGACAGTGTGACACATATTGTGAGCTCGTACGAACTATTGAGTTGAGTTGAGTGTTTTGGCCGGCACAGTAGAGGGTGACACATTCAAGGGGTGGCACTTCTCTAGAAAGAATAGCACGCAGAAGGTTTTTTGTAAAGGCGCCATCTACTTCCGTTTATTTTGGTGTTCTTTTTTTCTTTTTAACTTTTATTCTTTTAGTATTAGGGTGGGGGGGGGGGGGTTGGTTTCGGTTTGACGTGCATTCCTAGTCTGTCGTTTGGTGTGCTACTCGTTTCTTTTATATAGGACTTAGGGTTAAAACTTGCTCACGCTTCTAGCTGGTTATATATATATATATTTTTAAAAATAGTTTTTCACTGGTCAACTCAACTTAATCTTAGTCGGTGAAAACGTGACCGATCTTCCTTAAACGGTATTAAGTTGGATTGAAATTGGGGGGGGGGGGGGGTTGGTTTCGGTTTGACGTGCATTTCTAGTCTGTCGTTTGGTGCTACTCGTTTCTTTTATATGGGACTTAGGGTTAAAACTTGCTCATGCTTCTAGCTGGTTACATTAAAAAAAGATAGTTTTTCACTGGTCAACTCAACTTAATCTTAATCGGTGAAAACGTGACCGATCTTCCTAAAACTGTATTAAGGCAGATCGGATAACCCAAGTCATTAAGGGCTCATTGTCGAAATGGAAATCTTTTTTAAAAATGATAAAAAATATTGTCCATTACAACACATCGAATCAGATACAAAAACGTGTTATTGGAATGAAAATAACCATTTTAAAAAAAAAAAAAGGGGGGGGGGGGGCACTTTGCATATTTATATTCATTCCTTTCTAAAACTTAACCCAAGGCTCATATTTTTTTTTTTAAAACTCTCCCTTTGATATTTAGCATCAAACTCATCGTTTTCGGACAGTAAGTTATAGTGTTAATCTTGATCACCATTGTGTGCAGGGTAGGCTATAGCAGCAATTGGTGTGCAATTTACAAGTTGTGTGTGTAGGTAGGTAAATAGGTAGTGAATTTTGGTGCAACCGTTTATAATAATAATAATAATAATAATAATAGCTGAATTGAATGACTGATAAGATATGGTAATGGCGTCGTACGAAAGGTTGACCTACTACTAGATAGTACAAGACAAGAAGTGACATATAATCAGATAAAACAATGCACAGTGTACCACGCTTAATTTAACCCTATTCCCTGACGATAATGACTAGGAACTGGTTGAGAAACTATCCACATTGATTCGAAAATAGCGACTGATCCGACGTGCAGCTTATTTACAGGTCTTATAACACAAAATGTTGTGGGCTCAATGATGTAAGGGAAATAATCTCTAATCAACGCAAACAAAATATTAAAAAAAGGTCCATTACAACAATGAACAATAAAGCCCATAACAGATAGGCCTGAACTGGACAGCATGTGGGAAGAGAAGGCGGGAAAGACCCAAAGAAACCTGGCGAAGGACCATGGAGAATGAAATAAAGGAAGCAGGCATGGCCTGGAACACAGACACCGCAAAAGCAGCCGATCACAAAAAAAAAATGGAGATGTCTGGTGGATGCCCTAATTGCCTACCACATTATCTCATTCATCTGTAGTGTTCATTCATCCTGTTTTGTTGATAAAGGGCAAACCAGAAACTTCCACATTATCTGTTTTCGTATATCAAATTGAAGCTTTCACATTGTTATTTATTTCTTCGAGCTTCGAGCAGCAACATTTACATATATGTCGTAAGGGTGTTAATGTTAACCGTGTCCAACTGTACATAGATAACACTAAGTGCGTCCTCAATGTCATACTTGTTGATGGTGCCTTTTTTTTTATCGATGTTGTCGTCTATTTGTCTAGCCTAGACCGAGCCTTGTTTTGGAGTTTACAATGTTTGTTGTCGCCGACGTATCTGATCCCAGGCTAATCTCAATCTTAATTCTTGAAATAGAAAAAAAGATAGAAAAAAAAAAGAACCATAACCAGTGAATTGCCGACCTCTGGAAAGACATTCTATATTTAACAATTTGACCAGAAAACTCGTCCTTCAAATATCGATCGATTTAAACTACCCTCGTCTTGGTAAACATCTCTCAAGCCTGGAACGTCGCGAGGTCTTCCATCAAGTCGCAATGTTTAAGAGTTTTGACAAGATGAGGGTCATTTAAATCGGTCGATATTTGAAGGACGAGTTTTCTGGCCAAATTGTTTTATAGCATACCCGTCTTTCTTTCCAGATTACGGTAGTGAACTGGTTAAAACAAAGCAACAGCAAAACAACATGAGTATGAAAGAGTTCATACGACAGTTTTAAAATTCAGATATCAGAATCTGTCGACGCTATGGAATGTTTCATATTGTGTTGTTTTGTTTTTTTTAATTTGTTTTTTAAAAATATGAATTCCAAACAGTCTGGTTGAGTTCATTTCGCATTATGCGGTCATATAAAACATTCGATTTTTTTTTGTTTTATAATCATCAAACTAAATGAAATAAAATTGAAGACTTTGAAGGCACACATTTTAATGTCAAGTTGATTTGTTGGGAACATAAAAACCCAGACGATAACTCCGTTAAAATCGTTGAGTTGAAAAATGCGATAAAGGTAAAAGAAAACATGATTTAGAGACTGATTTTATCCTGGATTTTTAGAAGCAAAAGCTGTCTCGGATTCAACACGAACCGCTCCCGTAGAAATGATGTAATTCATGATTGTATGTGACTTACAGCTCAAAACGGTATTATATCGGTTGAGCATGTTTATCATTGAATTATGTGGCTTTGTGGTCTAGTGGTATGACATTCGCTTTCGGATCGGAAGGTCCTGGGTTCGAGCTTCGTTCGGCGCATAGTTGAACCCTTGGAGAAGGCTCTTTACTCACATTCACTCACAATGCTCATGTATAAAATGAGTACCTGGCCGTTAACAGCATTGTCTCTGTCTGAAAAAAATGTAATTTCCCCGAACAAGCGTCGTGTCCCGTCCTAAATGATGAATATTGCTGTTTCCCAGGGACTCCTTGTAAAGAGCTTTGAGCACGTTTAGTGGATATCCCGTTATGTAAAATTCCAATTTCAAATTGTAAGGTTAACTTGATTTTGGGCTATTCAGAGAGCATGGAATTGTTTCTATGCCCTCTGGAGTTATTTTAGATGCCGTCAATGAAAAGAGCGAGTTTTGATTCCTATATTGAAATAAAATGAAGGCTGGTTTTCCAAAACTCGTTTTGTCGATTTTTCTAGTTTTTGAGATTTTCCATCCATGAGATAAATTGAAATGTCATCTTTGTTTTAAGCATCAATTGACACAAGAATTTATCTAGGTTTCTGTGCATTTGAGGTTAAATTATGATAAAATAATAGACCGAATGAGACATTATATGGAAAATAATCCTCAATATCTCAATATTGGAAAAAGGGAGTTAGGGAGTTTTGGAAAACCGCTCACTTCTTCAAATACCTTTTCGACACTGACGATTTTGATATGACTTCAAAGTGTCGACTAAGAATCGCCGTAAAAATCCTTATAAAAAAACAAGCCAGTAAATAACCAGCTTTGACAAGCTAACATTGAGTAGCGCTGTGTAGTTTTACGGTGCTGATTCTATAGAATGAAAAGGGATACTGTTGCCAAACACGATATTGAATCAATGACAAAAGAAACGCAGATTACATCGTCTCAACACGGGTGTTCAGGTTTAGATTGTAAAGGTTGACAACCAAATTACAACCAGTTATATTTTAAATTTGTGATTCATCTCATCAAATCGGTTTTAAATGGCGGTGATTTAAACCCTGAAAAAATTGAATTTATTGTTCAAAATAATATGAATCTTGATTGAAGTTTACACGGTTTAGTGGGGTGTGGGAGAAGAATATCATGACGTACAAAACTCCATTTGATATTTCTGATTGGTCTACCGTTAGATTTAATTATTGGTTTAAGGTTTTATACCGACATAATACCAATGAGAGGCGATGGGTCGCATTTACAACAACAACAACAAACGAGTGGAAATATTGAATTTAAAAAATATAATAAATAATGAATAACTTTGTAACCGTCTGCAATTCTCGAAATCTTTGTGATTGTCATTTTCTTTTTGGCGTCACCGGATTAATGACACAGTTTGACTTCTTTCATAGGTCGTTAAAGCATCGAGTTTATGTGAATTTCTATTATCAAGAAGACAAACATAAATTTAAGTGTCAAGCGTAACAAAAGGGCTGAAAAAGGCGGATGAGTTGTCGCTGCACACACTTACTTAAACGCGGTAAACTTTGAACAATACACACCAAACCATAAACAAAACACAGTTATTGTTAAACAGTTGCTGAGGTTGTTTATGAAGAAGTACATCAAAATAATACGATCATAAAACGCGCAAGTTAGCATTAGTCTTGAGCTTAATAGATAGTATGCGCTTGGCTAAGAAGCTCACAGCATGGTCATCCGGAAGTATAAACGGACCAACACACAAAACTATGTGTAACCTTGAACGTTTTTAGTCTGGTTAATACAGTTTATTTAGTAAGAATTACTCATAAACGCGGGTGGTAAAAAGCAATAACAAAGACCTGAGTGACGTCAACTTCATACTATCTATAGATAGTATGCGCTTGCTAAGAAACTCATAACATTGCCATCCGGAAGTAACGCGGACCAACACACAAAACTATGTGTAACCTTGAACGTTTATAGTCTGGTTAAAACAGTTTATTTAGTGAGAATTACTCATAAACGCGGGTGGCAAAAGCAATAACAAAGACCTGAGTGACGTCAACTTCATACTATCTATAGATAGTATGCAGATGACGTCACTCAGGCCTTTGTTATTGTTTTTGCCATCCGCGTTTGTGAGTTGTTCTCACAAAACTGTATTAACCAGACTACAAAGGTTCATGGTTACACAGAGTTTGTGTGTTGGTCCGTTATACTTCCGGATGGCAATGTTGTGAACTCCTTGGCCAAGCGCATTCTATCTATACGCAATGACGGGAAATTGAATGTTTAACACGATTCTACCAAGTGTGTTTCTCACATTGTACTGTAATATCCCAGTTCATTCGTTCTCTTCAAACACGAGTGTGTTGTGAGTCGTAGTGAAAATAAATATCAATTCCAAGTCAAGGCAATAAAAGCGTTTTTTTCGTGATAAAGAAGCCATGATATCTATTCATGTACAAGGGATAGAATTTCAACAAGTGCTTGTTACAATATAATGTCTTGAATTCAACGTTGTAATACGTATATTTTTTATCGCATTTCATTAATGTTTATT
>NW_027622608.1:0-12163 GCF_034508935.2 Berghia stephanieae
AAAAAGCCAGGAAAAAGGAAAGAGTGGGAAAGGGCTGTGCGGTTTGCCCAAAAAGGCCGGGGTTTTCGCGGAAGACCACAAATTCGCGCCCAGCGCTTGCTGGAAAAAAAAGTTTTTTTTTTTTTTTAAAATAAGTTCTTTTTGGTTCCGCTGAGTTTTTTTAAACCCAAACCCCACGGGGGTGGGGGGCGGGGGGTTCCGTCTGAATCAGTCAAGTAAAGGATCAAAATTTCATACCATGTTTTGTGTGATTTTTGGAAAAAACGAAAAAAATTTACACATGGTCTTCGACCTCTAAATTCCCCCGTTTCGGGAACAGTTTCCACACAATTAGCGCCTAAGTCTCAAAAACCCCGGTAATTTGTCAAAAGATCGCCCCCAAAAGCGAGTAGGCGGAATCCCCTAAAAAGGGGATTTTGCAGATAGCAAAGCCAGGGACCCTTGGCATTCTGAATTTGGGGGCCAAGTCGAACACCTTGGGACTCTCGAAAATTTCCCGGGGACAAAATAAGAAAACTTAGCTCAACGAGACGGTATGGGGCCCCCTCTTTTGGGCATCGGCAGGGCGGTATAACCCTTAAAAAACCCCGTCTTGTCCAAACGTTACACGTCCAGGGGGGGGTACTTAATTACCTTTCCCGATTTCATAAATTCGGCCTTCCCCTGAAGTTCCGCAAATTTGGGGTCATACGGGTTTTTTTCGGTTTTTTTGGGAATTTTTTTTGCTCAGTCAGATCGTATTTATCTTGGGGGGCGCTAAGGGAAAAGAGAAACATGGTATTTGTTTGCCTGGCTTTTCCTTGGGCGATTCACCCCCTTCCAGGGGGGCGTTAGCGGCGGGTTGTTTTTGCGGGTTTTTGGCCAACAATGCTTTGGGGGGTTCCACCCCTGCAAGCTCCAGTTTTGCTTCAGGATTTTCGAAAGGATAGCCCAAAAGGCATTCGAATGGGTTTTGTGGGGGATCGACCAAAAGTCTTCTCGATAACCCCCATAAAGAGGGGGGAATTGCTGATTCGGGGCCCGTCCCCGGTTGGCCAAGCAACCATGCGAGTTCCCAATGTTGAATTTGGGGTTTAAATTTTCCAAACCCCTTGACAGGTTGTTACACAACAGGATTAATCTTGTGACTTCAATTGTAAAGCCGGGGGCTTGATGGGAATGAGGTTGTTTGCGTCGCATTGCAATGGCTGAGGTCAAGCAAGCCTGTTGTTTTAGGGGGCCGGGGGGACTTTTCCAATTTTCCCCAGCGATTTTTTTGGGCAGAAGATTCCCACGCAGCAAACCCCCGGGCGGCCCCACGGTCTCCCCGGTTTATTTGAAATTTTTTGTGTTTTGGGGCCAAAAGAAAAGGGTACTGTTTGCATCTTTTGGGGGCGGGAAAAGGGTTTTGGGGGTATCAAAGCCGGTAGGGGAATGATTCCCCCCCAAAACGTGTCCTCCCATCAATCTTGTTTTCGGAGGCGAGGCGAGTGTTTTTTTTTTTCCGGGGATTTTTGTTAATCAACTGGACAGCACTTTGGGTGTTGCCATTTTTGGGCCTCCGGCAGTTCGATCTCGTGGGGCAATCGCCTTTATGGTTTGGTGCTGATTGGTGGGGGCTTTTTGGGTTTTTCCCCAATTGGAAAACAAGCGAGAGAGCCATTAAAAAAATCGGGCCTCACATGCAAAGGAAACCAAAAGTCTAAGGGTCAATGCGAACGTAGAAAGCCAAAAATTTTTGGGGGAAAAACAAGGAGATACTGAAGGAAATCCAAGGCAATTCCGGGGGCAATTTTTTAAAAGTGAGTTTGCTTTGCCGCCGCGGCAGGATCGGGCCCTTTTATGTTGTTCGCAGTTCTGACAGTTGGAAGTGTTTGGGCACTGGGGTGGTGTTTTGGGGTTTTTAACCGTGAAGGCAAAACCAAAAAGGGGTTTGAAAAGCGACTTCCACCCGCACTCCTGTCCCCCATTAAAAGGGCCCCAAACCCCCTAGTATTCAATAATCAGAAAAAATTTTTGGGGAACTGGCGGGTTGTCTTTCTAACCGGTTTGGCTCTTTTGGCAAAGCAGATCGGAAAAAAGAATCTCGGGATCTTATGTATAGCCTTTTGGTTTTTGGGGGTTTTTTTTTTTTTTTCCCCGTTCGTTTCACAAACTTTTTTTTAACCCCCGGAGATATCAGCAGGTTTTTTTGGGAAGGTAATGGCTCAGGTGTTTCGCTGTTCTTGAAGCTCATGACAAAACCCTGAGAGACCGGGGGTGGGTTAAAGAAGGGGTTGACGGAACAGACCTTAAAAAAGTAGCCTTGTCGACGCTGTATTCCCCACGACTCGGGCGTTGAATATACGCGTAAATTCAAAAACAAGGGGTTTCTTCCATTCGAAAATTGGCCGACCCTTGTTTTTTGGGGGTTCGCTTAGGTAACATTCGGGGGAAAAAGGGAAAGGGCGATCGATTCGGAGCGCGTTTTAGGCATTGCAGCTATTTTCGCCCCGTGTTTTTTTGGTGGTGGGGAGGGGAAACTCCCCTAATTAGTGTTAAAGGGGCCCTTTAAAAACTTAACAATTAAAATCAGGGATCCAGTTGGCCCCCGTTTTTACGTGTCCGGCTGGTTTGGGGGTATCAAAAAGTGGGAGGTCGCGATACCCTTTGGGCGGGGGAGGCCTTTAGATGAGGTCGATGTTTTTTTTGCGGCCAAAAGTTCGCAAATGGTGTTGGATTGGAGTCGCCCTGCATCAGGTTGCCAAGCCATTGATCAAGGAGAGTGTGTTCACGGTGAGTGCAAATGAAGTTTTCTCCGCGTTTCCATTTTTCTAAAAAGCAGTTTTCCAATGACGGGAGTTTTTTAGCGAGAATGCCTAATCTTTTGTTTCCCTTTTTGGGGGAGGAAGGGGCGGGCCGTTAACGTCATTGGCGCTTTGACCCCCCGCAGGTTTTTATGCGGACTGGGTAGGCTTTGTACAAAAAAAAAAGCAAAAGGATTTTCAAAGCCAGTGATTTAAGAGGGGAGGGGGCTGTGATTTGTTCTGGACTCAAAAAGCGGCCGGGGTGACTACCGTTCGCTTTTTATTTTATTTTTGTGCAAAACCCGGGGTCCCCGGGTTTTGGCAATGGTGAAAAATGTTGGGACAAACCCCTTTCGGGCCCTGAATCCGGGCCTCTTTTTTACATCGGGCCCGAATTCCCGCTTCAATTTTCGCCTTTTGACTCGACGTGTTCCCCCTCGTAGTCCCCAGGTGGGCAGTGTCATTTAGAAATGCGTTTATAGTCACGTTTTAATGGGCAAATTAAAGCCCTGTGTGTTGCAGGGGTGGGGCGGCTCGAGGTGCGGCTTCCGGCTCGGAATGAAATCTCCCTTTACACCGCGCCGGCTTTGTGGTTTTCGTCCCTTTATAATTGGCTGATGACGAGGGAAGCCAAACCCGGCATGCACAACGCTTCTGCCGGCATTCTCAGTATACGAATTTGCATTGGATTGGGACGAAGAATGCAGCCGATTTCGGGGCAGTGAGACAAGGTGATCTTAGAAGGCCCGTTGCGGCGCTATTTGGCGGCAGCACTTCCCGTTGATCACCGGATAAGGTATCGCCCTTGCGTTTTCCCGCACGGATTTTGCCAATATTAGGGCAATTCGGCTTTCCCGAAGGTTTTGAGGCTGGAAAAATGCCATTGAAGTTTCAGGGGAAAACCTACGACGAGTTGTCGCATTGATCCCATGTCATGGTTTCACTTCCTCAGCGCGTGCCGGGGTAGGGGGTTCGCCTTTTTTTGATCCCGGTTTTTCTGCCGGTCGTTCCATCAACTCAGGCGGTGAGGTTTGTAATGCGATGTCGGGGAGCGGAGAGGGGAGCTATCAAACGATGGCGGTTCCTGAAATGGTGATATCGCAAAACTCTCGGTTGTGATGATCAGGGCGTCAGTTCATCTGATTGCTGAAGGTGATCATCGCTGGATGTGGTGCGTTTAATACGGTATCCGGCCGGTGGTTTGGAAACCAAAAGGAAAGGCTTGTTCCTGCTGGCGGGTTCGATTTGGTTGGGGATGAGACTGTATTCGAGAACCAGCGCAGAACATAAGCGAGATAACTGGGGGGGCGGGCGCTGTTTGCGTTTATTTCCTGCCCCCTTTTGCTTAAGAAAAAAAGGAAAAGGGAATCATGAGTGGTCGGGTTCAAGTGGTTTTGTCCATGACCCAATGTTAAAGTTGGTTGTTGGGGATTTGACCTGTTTGGCAACGTTTGCAGGAAAATTGCCGAAAAGCTCAATCCGACGATTGCTCGGTTTGGATGGTCCGACCCAAGGCCCAGCCCTGTCCATGCAAAAGGAATCGCTTTCCTACTGGAAAGTGATTCAGAACGTATCCCCGGAACCGATTTAATTTCGATTTTTGGGAGGTGGCAAACCTGTCGCCGACTTACCCGGCTTGTTCGGCCCCTCGCAGGAAATTCCAGGGTGCTGAGCGCTGATTAAGGCATCCAGGAGGCCTATTATTTAAAGGCCTTAAATCCCTCGGGAGGTGGCACTTAATGTTAGCGGGAAAATTGGGTTGGAGAACGCGTTTCGCTGTGATCTGGTCGTCCGTACTCGCGAGTCCTAAGAAAAAATTTTTCTGAAGCGCGAGTGATCGGTGGAAATCTTTTCCTTCGTTGTTTTTTATTCGCGAAAATCATGTTTACCCGTCCCATTGATTCAATGTTCGCCCCATGTTCAGTGCATCATTGGTAATTTTGAAACGGTTAATGTTTCCCCGGGCAATTCTAAAATCACAGAGTGCGGATTGAATGCCGCCCTTCCTAATGGAGGTATTGTGCGTTTGGCAGGGTTTTTGTCTGTTTTTTTGGTTTGTCGGCTTGCTGTCTTGTGGCTCTTTGCTTTTCAGTGGAACGGTCCACGTGAGCAAAAACTTACCCAACAAGCAGCAAACGTTTGGGCCCCAAAGCTGGAAAAAGAAAGACCGTCTAATACCCCCCAAAATCCGCCTCAAGGGTTATTTTCCTTTTCCTATTGGATTTAATGAAGCCGGGCTGAACCGGGGGGTAAAAAAATAAAGCAGTACAAAGTAAGTTCCCGAACACCCATGGCCGGAGCGCTTGGAATGGATTCGTTAAAGCATCTCGTTAAAAACAAGCAAGGACGCCTACTACCGCGGTTTTGAACGTCATCCACAAGTCCTCAATTTTATTACCTGCAAAGTGTGCTGCGGTTAAAGGCAAGGGCAGGAGGTTGATGAAGTTTCAAGATTGGTGACGGCGGGACATACCACGTAAGCGCCCGTGTTTTTAAGACTTTTACATACGGGGGGTTACATCGGCCATGCACGGAATCGCTCAAACTGGCGTGCAGAAAAAAGAACCTGCGCTGGCTCGGTTCCTGGCAAAAAAACTTTCCCAAGCAAAAGGGTTGGTATGCTTTGGCTGAACATGCATAACAACCGCTGCCCCCCTTGAGTCTGCGCCAAAGCAGGACAGCGGTTTAGAAGAACGTTAGAGGAGTGATGCGCTTGCGGCTGAGAAACCTATATCGCCTGGCCTTGTGGCAAGGCCCACAAACCCACTTTGCTTTAGCCAGGAAAGATCGATGAGGTGGAACAAAGCCCCGTATTGCGGGCGGGTGGCGCATCTGCTGAAGCCAATGAGATGTATGCCGAATCGTGAAAGCGCGCTTAAGAAGGGCCGGCTGGGCGCGTTCGCGGCCTTAAGTCTGAAATGGAAAGCGGTCATTGAGTATTTAAACAAGCTTCCCAAAGTGGCGTGAAGGCAGCGTGGCAATTTGGCAGCCCGGCCTATTTTTTGAAACGGGGGCGTGGGGTTCGACTAAAGGATCTCGAAGGTTGGCCGGCACACCATTATCGGTTTCTCGCCGCAAATGCTCAACAAATCTTCAATTCACCACCATTCCCGTGGTCGAAGGATGAAGAAGGCAAAGTTCCAACTTGAGCGGAGAAGGATGAACGAGCGTTGATGGGTTTTCGCTCGGCGAAAATGTTGACGCCAGGAGAGTGGAATTACCAACTAAAACCTTAACCAAAAAGAGAAAGCGTTGGCTGCGCCTTGCGCAACGTGGGGGTTGCATTTTTGCACCATTCTGACGGCTTCTAAAGCCGATCTTTGAAAGATTAGGTTGCGTTTCCCGCTTTAACCCTAGCGAAATCCAAAAGCCGCCAGTATATGGTGCCGGGAGTGGGTTTTACGGAGTTAAAAGGAAAGTGCGTTAAAGAATCGGCAGTATCTCCCAGGTGTCAGGGCTGATGATTATGCCTCAACGGCGAAGCGGTGGCGAAAAAGTTAGGTTTGCCAAGACTCAAAGACGCAGATTAAGGAGCCTTCAAAGAACACCATTTGGGCACGTCCTACCTAAGGAAGTCCAAGACAAATTAAACGGGATGAAGTGCTAGCCGCGGTACACGCGGCCCGCACCGCGTAAAACGTTGGTTGCCAAGGACAGCGGCTATCGTCCGATTTTGGGTCGTACCATCACCTTGATGGACGCGAAATTACGTTAAGGCAGTGTGTTCTACGACCATTTTTGGTGGAAACTGAAACGGCAAGGTTCGTCCCCTGACGAAGGATGTGGCCCATTCGCCTGATGTGATGCGTCTTTGATCGAGGTATTGTTCGAAAACTACCGTTGGTAGGGGAAATTACTCCGTTCAGGCCTGTAACAAAGTGGTACTCAATGATTTTTATCAAACATTATTTTTGTGTGGGAAGCTGCGCTCCAACCTAAAAACAAGGGAGATTAAAAGTGTAAAACCACCCATTGCTGTTGGTTCTTTGGCGGACTGGTTCCAAGCCTTTGTTATGACAAAGGGATTTCGTTGTTCGAGCGGTGCGTTAGGGGCCCCCAGGTGACGGGCCTTAAACGAGCCTTTGTTGAACAAACTCTTGGGCTAATAGCCTACTGTTTAGACAAAAATCGGTTTAGGTTGTTAGGTGCAACTCCTTTTGAAATACAACCCTAAAGCGCTAAGATCGGCTCCCCAAGCATCTGCCCAAACATCATGTGTATCACTTTGATATGGAAGGGGTTTTTAAGCCTTTGTTGGTGTTGGATTGAACTACACCGTTTTTTGAAAAGAGTCAACTTTGGGGTTTGGAGTTGGACGACTCTGTGGGCTCCTTTCGAACAGGGTGGACTTTTGGGTGAACGACAAGTGGGCTTAATTCAGTTCTGGAAGGCTGAATTGTATGATGCCAAGCTCGATGGTGCGTTTGGATACGTAAAATCGTTCCCTGGTTTATTATGGCCGCTAGTTAAAATTCTAATTACCCCTCGGTAGACCTTTGCGTTAAAGTTGAAGGGCCGACTCCTCCATGTTGGCCTTCTATTTCACTAATCCCAATAGCCTTCGAAGATTTCGCTCTAACATCTAGACGGGGCAATGAATTATCTTGCTATCTTTTACTCGCGGGAAAAACACCGAACATCAGTTGGGTGGCTTATTGGCGATTTTCCTAAAGGGACGAAGCGCTTGCCGAGTTACCTGAAGAGATTGCCAAGCATTTCATTGCATCGGGATATTGACCAATTACCGATGGGCTGAGATCTTTCATCCGTGAAACGCATCTCCAGAATTCGGGTCGAGTCCTGGCATCATTGTCGTGTAATTCGTCACTTTCTTTTCTGCATTGGGAAACGCTTTAGTCCAATCCCAACATGTATTCTTCACAATTCTACAAGGCGTCAGCTCACTGGCATATTCCACCACTTTAAAAAAGGTGGCCCAAACATATTGAAATGATGGTTGGGAAGTACGAAGATTTGCAGACCATCGCTTATTGTATGACCGAATCGCCCTCGATTTAAGAGGCCTACCCAATCCGCAGGCGCATAAAAAAAGTTGGGGGAGGTTCGAAGGGTTAAAATGACTTTTTGGAGTTTTTTCCGATTTGCAAGCTTTTTGCATGCTCCCTCCGTCAAATTTTGGATAGGGGGGGCTATCGAATAACAACTCAAACAAAGCTCCGTCATTTATATTCTTAGTGCCTAAATATTAGGGTTTATTCAAGTAATGGAACGCCGATGGAGTTGCGCTAAGTTTTAGGGCTTTGGCCCATGGAATTATATTAACTTGGAGTAACGGGATGGTGCATCAAATTCGTGCTTTGTTTGCGAAACGTGCGGTGTTTGTACCACGGGCTTTGATTGGGTGGCAGCTTAATGGCCACGGCCTCATAAGTGAAGCAAACATCGAGGGTTTGCGGAATCGAAGGCTGAGGCAAAAAGTCAATCAATTCAAGGTTCGGACAGTCTCCTGAAAATATTGTTGCTAAACCAGGGGCGATGACCAGTCCCATGTGTCCCAAACAATTCCCAAGGGTCCCTCTACCAGCCCTGATTCATATCGAGTGGTGTGTCGGAAGGGGGACGCCCGGGTAAAACTGTACGGGCAACCCTTTCCAAACCGCGCTGACAGGAACCTCCGATTCATTCCGCAAGAAGCCTGGGGTTTTTGGAAAAGAACCCCCAATCAGAAATTTATTGCGAAGATGTGGTTAACGACCGGCACGTATACGAGTGGGAAAGTGATTATGACCTTCGGTTTGTGTCGGTGCCTAATGCTCATCCAGACCGCCAAAAATGATTGGGCTTTGAACATGTAGGGGTTGTTTGGAAGGGGCCGCGAGTCAAAAGAGTTCGTGCAATTTCTCTGGCTTTGCGGGCATTTATTGTTTTTGGGGTCATGCTATGAGCATCGCCCGGGTGTTTTCTTGTATTCAAATCGCAATCAAGAAGGATTGATGAGGCCGTTTCCATCGTACTCAAATCGCCGACGGGAAATTGATTACCCAATTAAAATGCAGGGAAGACGGTCTCTTATTCGAATCCTTAAACAAGTCAGGGACAGCTTCGAGGCAAGTTTCGAAATGAAGGGATTGGCAGAAACTTCCGTATTGTCGGTCTCGTGTGTCTCGGCCAATTTGTGTGGGCGATTGGACAACAATATTGTCTTTTAAAAGGCAGCATTGCGGCTTTCCAGTAGCAGAAGTGATATCGCCCGCGGTTTCCTGGATTTTGCAGTGAATCGATGGTGGGAAGAAAACATCGATTTCTTCCACAAGACTCCTTCCCTCAGCATCTATGATTCGGAACCTGACTTCCCCATGAAGCTGGATTCACCTTGGGTGGTCGAGAGTTTCTGTTCATGATTGCTCCCGTGGATACGGAGGGTGGGCGGCGCCTGGGCACAGTCGGGACTGACGGATCGTACCGCTGAGGTGGCGGCCTGGCGTGAATCGAGGGACTCATTGGGGCCGCGCAAAATGGAGACCTTTCCAAGGTTTCCTTCACGGGCGGAAACTTTTTGGATCGTTCGAGGTGGAATGAACAAAGTGCGGGATGTGGTCCCCAAGCTTGGATGAGTCCCCGGTTTTGGCTCTTTGGCTGAGGGGCAATTTGTCTAAATATGCAAAAAGGGTTAGCGGGTTCCTTTGCCGAACAAAAACAATATCAACGAAACCGTAGGACCCTAGATTCTATTGTTTCCGAAATTCGTAATTCTTCCTGGCTTACCCGTGCAAGTCAGGAAATCGCAGCAGGTAATACGGGCCTCTCAAGCCGTCCGAAACTAGGCCTCCATTTGGAACAAACTCATTGCGATCAGGAGCTGACGGAAAACCGTGCCCCAAAAAATGCCGCAACGCTCAACAGGCCAATGGCTGGCTGAAAAATGCGCGCTGCGGTTCTAAAGGTGGTGAAGTTGCAACAGTGCAGTTGACCCTGAAGGCCATTACAATCAGGGCAATCCAGAAATATCAACCTCTTAATAAATTGCATTCCAAACCAATAGCTGGCGTTTAAAGCCGCGTAGAGGCGCAAGAGAGTGTCAGGGGAGAGGTTTTGGTCGTGGCGCCCCGAAGTACGAAAACCTGGCTCGCGCTCTTCTGTGCAGCGGGGTGAGATTCAGGCAATGATTCAAGAAAGGTTTCAAAAGTGGATATTGGAATGAGCTAGTTAATGGTCCGGCTCGACTTTGAAAGACAAGGGAAGAAGTGGGCAAGTTCGGAGATATTGCGCAAATCACGCTGTGCCAAGGCAGGCTGACAGTATCAACATCAGCTCAACATTCATGGTTTGTAAATTAGCAGCAGAATGCCGCATTGGCTGAACAAGCGTCACTGCCAGCACACAAATGCGGATCGGCTTTGCCAGAGCAAAAAAGGTTGAGTTCTTCAAAACCAGCCCTTTAACGGAGGGGCGGGGTTAACGCTTGCTAAGGATCCCGACCAAATACAGTGCGGCCAGTTTTGGCTCGCTGCAATTGTCGCTCCTTCCCAGAGCGTGCGATTTCCATCTTCCAATGCCGACGAGAGGGGTTCTGGTCACACCTTCAGCGTTTCTTCGATAGGTTTCGCTAACACCACTTGTGTACGGGGCCATGTAGCGGGCGCGAGGTGATTAGTCAACGAGTCATTTGCGGGCACCAGACCAATTTCTTCGGCCATTTCTCGATGGGCGCATTTTTTTGGAGCTCTCCGCCTCGATCAGACCTTTAGGTAACAGAGTTCTTAAATCGGTACCCGCGAGTATTCATGCACCATGCGACGGTTTATGATCGATCATGGGGAATAACCCCAAAAACGCCGCCTGCACCGGGGCGTCCGGGCATCAAGCGTTATACTGAACTTCGGTGCCATGGAAAACGTCAGGTCCAGAGCTTCAATTGAACAGGCGGGGTGCGGGCCATTCTTCGCGGCGATATGGTAGGTAACTTTTTCACACCCGCAATTGTACAAATCCCGATGACAAACCTCTTCCTTGGCGACAATGCGGCTTTAAGAAAACCCTGTGGGTTTTGAGTAATCTCGTTGGGATGAAATCAGCACCATTTTTTTGAATGGATGGAACCCGTTGATCTTCTTTCGACAACCATTCTGGTGGGCATCTTCCGCGCGTTTGCGGAGCATCAGCGGCCCTTTGGGAAGTAAAGGGGGAGTGTTTACCCTGATGTAAAACCAAGGGCAAGTTGGGAAAGGGTATGTTGGATTTCGGGCGCGATCCCGCTGCGGTGGATTTGTGATTAAAGCGTGAATTTGCTGACCGAATCCAGGTATTTCCGCATGTTGTGATTTTTCTACAAGCCGCCAAAGCACATGGTGTTCGCGGTTCTTTGCAATCCTCGAGATACCCTGCCCAAAAAAATGGAAAGAACCGAAATGGGCGAACATTTTGATCGTTCATGTTCCCAGATTTGGGGAAAACCTAAAAAAGGGGCGAAGGTTCGGGGGCCGAGCAAAACCATAAAATTTCCTATGACCCAGCGAACTTTGTGGGGACGACAATTACGTGTGAAACAGCACCCTTATGGACGAAAATCCCTGCGCGGTTTTTTCAAAACCCACTCCAAACCCCGGGGAAAGGGATCCCCAGATTTCCTGTGATCAAGATTTTACTGATTTGGATAACCCTTAAATTTTAGTTACATCACACTCTTATGAATTATCCGTCTTGAAAGGACTGGGGGCGCGCCGGGGCAGGTTGACAGCCGTTTGGGGTTTCTGGAAGGATCTCGGTTCCTTTTTCGCCCCTTACCCGGGAAAAAAGTTTCCAAAGGGCTAGACGAAGCCCGTAATTGGAACCCTTTGACCTACTTGCGCGAGCTAGAAGACCCCCGCGGGTGGGGCTCAAGGTGTGGGCAGCAAGGCAGCTGACGGGCGAGCTAAAAGGAAATTCCCTTTGGGGAATCTAAAACCGGTGGAAGATTTTGTTTTTTTCCTACAAGCGAAAAAGCCCTACCAAAGGGACAAATTGCCCCTGAAACGGGATGGGCCTTTTGGGAGAACATTGCTGAAGACCCACCAGTCACCGGGAAAGGTGGCGGCTGGCTTAACGAAGAGGCCCCGGTTTTCGCGGGGGAACGATGATTAAGGTGCAAGCAAATCCCGAGGGCGCTTTGCCGAAGCCCAATCACCCGGAAATTGCGTGAGTACAATGGGATAAAGGCCACATCATTTGAATCGTATGGGGGAAGAAAAAGAGGGTAAAAAGTTCTGGACTATTTCGAATAGACGAAGCCCTCAAAAAGATTCCCCCGCCCGTGCATTGGCTTTTTCCGTGGTCGTAATGAAGGGATCCCAAAATGATTTTCGATGTTCCCCGCGCGGGATCTACTGGGCCCGCTCCCGGGGGAGGTGTGGTGCCAGCCAGTTCAATCTTTCAGATAAAATCGTTTCCGCAGATAAATG